>NC_059281.1:1167801-1181157 GCF_017591435.1 Portunus trituberculatus
CGCCAGCGTCAAGTCATGATGGCCCTCTTCCTTGACCTGGAGGGAGCATTTGATTCTGCACCACATGAGGGCATCCTATACAAGCTGGCACTCATGGGCATCACTGGCACCACCCTTGCCTGGGCGCGAACTTCCTCACCGTCGCTCATTCCAAGTGGCTGTTGGTGCATCACTGTCACCTTCCCAAAGAATTCATCGTGGCATCCAGGGATCCATTTTAGCCCCTTCTGTTCAATGTTCTTCTCTGACCTACAGGTTCCTACCCACTCTCACCTTCTCCTCTATGCTGATGACATTACCATCGTCAGTTGAGCACCGACACTCTCCGAGGCCCAGGACCACCTGCAGGAGGCTGCCACTGCCTTGGGTGCATGGATGACAACCTGGGGGCTACAAGTCAGTGCCTCAAAGAGCTCTCTCATGTGTTTTACCATGAAAAAGCTTCCAACTCCACCTACCGTCAACTTGAGTGGAGAGGCTGTTCCATACTCAACCTCACACACCCTCCTCAGACTGTGGCTAGATGGCCCTCGCCTCTCTTGGGTAAATCACATCAGTTACCTCCGCACCTCCTGCAACAAACGCCTCGATGATGAAGAATAGCTGTCATCCGCTGGGGAGCCAGTCGTGACCTGCTCCTCCACTACTATAAGACCACCATCAGGGCCAAAATGCAGTATGCCAGCTGCTTCTATGGGTCAGCTGCCTACTCCAACCTTCTCAAGCTTGACCCCATTCAAAACGCTGCCTTGAGGATCTCTATGGGGGCCATGAGATCCTCCCCAGTTGTTTCTCTACAAGCAGAGAGTGGTATTCCTCCACTGTCCACTCACAGATGGATGACCTTGTGCCAACAATACTACAGGATACTGGGCCTGCCTGCCTCCCACCCCCTCTCTACCCTCCACTCCAACTCAGGGGTCGATCAGCAAGCTCCTGTATGGCTCCCCGCTGCCCGTCAGCCACTAATAGTGCGTGCCCTGCTCAGCCTAACCATTCTCCACTTACCACCAGCAGAAGAGCTGCAAAGTCTGCTGGGTGTGGTTGATGGGTATGGAAGAGATTTTGGAGTTAGGTTTAGTAGTGAGAAGAGTAAGGTGATGATTGTGAATAGGTCGGAGGATGAATGTAATGCAGCATGGAGGTTGGGAGAGAATGAGTTGAAGCAGGCACAAGAATACAAGTACTTAGGGATGTGGATGAGTCCAAATGGGTGCGAAAAGTCAAAGAATGAAAAAATAAGCTTGGTGAACCAGTGGGTGGGCCGTTTAGGAAGCGCAGCAAGGATGAGAGCAAGTAAGTATGATGTGCTGAGAGAAGTGTGGAAGAGTGTGGCTGTCCCCAGTATAATGTATGGTATGGATGTGATTCCATGGAACGAGAGTGAAATTGACAAGTTAGAAGTGGGGCAGTGTAGAGTAGCTAGGCTGGCACTGAATGCACCGAGGTACACGGCAGTAGAAGCTTTAAGAGGGGATATGAGATGGAGCTCTTTTAGGGAAAGACTTATAAAAGCAACACTTAGGTACAAGATTAGGCTTGAGAGAATGGATGATGCAAGAATAGCAAGGAAGGTGTATCTGTGGAGTGAAAGTGGAAGCAAATGGAGGAAAAGATGTATGAGAATGACAGAAAGGAATGGTCTACAGGTTGGGTGGGCAGTGAGAATGGCTGGGGTGAATCAGAATGAGCTGGAATGGGTCGTGACAAGAGGAGGCAGAGTGGGAACAGAATGGGATGCGAGGAAGTGGAAGAGTGAGATAGACAGAGATGTGAAGAGTATGGGACTGAATGAGTGGAGGAATGGGATGGAACGAAAGACTACTCTGGAATGGTACAAGGTGAAAGAGGCCCCGATGTATGAGAGGTGGTACGATGGAAGCCTGGGTGGTGATCTTCTCTTTAAAGCTAGGGCACAGTGTATGGATGTGAACGCAAGGAGTTACAGGTGGTCTGAGTCCCGCAGCAAAGTGTGCCAGATGTGTGACTCGTGAGAGGACGAGACGGTGGAGCATGTGATGCTGGAGTGTGTGAAGTATGCCAGAGACAGGTATGAGATAATGCAAGTGGTGTTGACTGAGTTAGGGCATAATAGGAATGAAAGAGTGGAAAAGACGGGGAGGGAGTGTTGTTGTTGTTGTTTTCGGGCTTCGACGATCCCACAGATCCTATGAGCCCTGGTGGCGGCCTGTGAGGTGATCACAGGCAGGGTAGTTGTCCACACTTCTTCAGGAAGACGCAGGTGAGACGGATAACTGCAGCTTGGTGGGTTAAGGCCATCTTGGCAGCAGCATCCACCACCTCATTCCCCCGGATGCCGCTGTGGGAAGGCACCCACTGGAAGGTGATATCCCACCCAGTGTTCAGGAGATGGAGAAAGGTGTTCTGGATGGAGTGGACGAGGGTTGTGGCGGAGGATGGCTGCCGGGACAGGAGGAGAGAGAGAGATGAGCGGGAGTCGGTGTAAATTACCACCATGGCCTTCGGGTGAGAGGTGCGGAGGTAGATGAGGGCCTGGAGAAGGGCAAAGAGCTCCGTGGTAAGGACATCTGTGTACTCAGGAAGCCTCCATGTCTTACAGATAGCTGTATTGGCGTCATATATAGCTGCTGCCGAGGAGGGCAGGGAAGCATCTCTGGAACCGTCCGTGTAGATCTTGAGGTGGTGGTGATAAATGGACTGGTCCAGCTGTTAGAAGTGGGCTGCTGCTAATCCACTCACAGATGGTTTGGGAGGAAGCCCAGGAACGTGGAGAGCAAAATTATGGGTGACGTCCAGCCATGAAGGAAAAGGTGAGTAGGGATTGACAGGCTGTGGAGGTGGTGGTGGTAAGTGGAGAATGGTTAGGCTGAGCAGGGCACGCACTATTAGTGGCTGACGGGCAGCGGGGAGCCATACAGGAGCTTGCTGATCCACCCCTGAGTTGGAGTGGAGGGTAGAGAGGGGTGGGAGGCAGGCAGGCCCAGTATCCTGTAGTATTGTTGGCACAAGGTCATCCGTCTGTGGGTGGACAGTGGAGGAATACCACTCTCTGCTTGTAGAGAAACAACTGGGGAGGAACTCATGGCCCCCATAGAGATCCTCAAGGCAGCGTTTTGAATGGGGTCAAGCTTGAGAAGGTTGGAGTAGGCAGCTGACCCATAGAAGCAGCTGGCATACTGCATTTTGGCCCTGATGGTGGTCTTATAGTAGTGGAGGAGCAGGTCACGACTGGCTCCCCAGCGGATGCCAGCTATTCGCTTCATCACATCGAGGCGTTTGTTGCAGGAGGTGCGGAGGTAACTGATGTGATTTACCCAGGAGAG
Source organism: Portunus trituberculatus (assembly GCF_017591435.1). Lineage (NCBI taxonomy): Eukaryota > Metazoa > Arthropoda > Malacostraca > Decapoda > Portunidae > Portunus > Portunus trituberculatus. The sequence continues at coordinate 1,171,107 of NC_059281.1, forward strand.
GCGAGGGCCATCTAGCCGCAGTCCGAGGAGGGTGTGTGAGGTTGAGTATGGAACAGCCTCTCCACTTAAGTTGACGGTAGGTGGAGTTGGAAGCTTTTTCATGGTAAAACACATGAGAGAGCTCTTTGAGGCACTGACTTGTAGCCCCCAGGTTGTCATCCATGCACCCAAGGCAGTGGCAGCCTCCTGCAGGTGGTCCTGGGCCTCGGAGAGTGTGGGTGCTCGACTGACGATGGTAATGTCATCAGCATAGAGGAGAAGGTGAGAGTGGGTAGGAACCTGTAGGTCAGAGAGAAGAACATTGAACAGAAGGGGGCTAAGAATGGATCCCTGAGGTACGCCACGATGAATTCCTTGGGAAGGTGACAGTGATGCACCAACAGCCACTTGGAATGAGCGACCGGTGAGGAAGTTGCGCACCCAGGCAAGGGTGGTGCCAGTGATGCCCATGAGTGCCAGCTTGTATAGGATGCCCTCATGTGGTGCAGAATCAAATGCTCCCTCCAGGTCAAGGAAGAGGGCCATCATGACTTGACGTTGGCGGTAAGTGTCACAGATGTGATACTCAATTTGCCCCAGCACATCCAGGGTACTCCGGTGAGGGCGGAAGCCACATTGCTCCTCTGCTAGCTTGTTGTTAGCTTCTAACCACCAGGTGAGGCGGGTGTTGACTAACCTCTCCAGCAGCTTCCCAATGCAGGAGAGGAGGCTGATGGGCCTGTATGCTGAAGGGAGTGTAGGGTCCTTTCCAGGCTTGTGGATGGGGATGAGGATGGCGGGTTTCCAGGTGGATGGGAACTGCCCGATTGCCAGCTGCTGTTGTATAGTTGAAGGAGGCAGGCACGTAGGGGTGGGGTGAGGTGGCGGATGAAGTCGTATGGGACTTTATCAAGGCCTGGCGCCTTACCGGGTTTTAATGTAGCTAAGGCTGAGGAGAGTTCATGAGGCTTGAATGGTTGAGCAAGGGATGGGAGAGCTGGAGAGGAGACGGCAGTTTCAATAACTGAAGTAAGGGTTGGAGGCGGACGAAGAGGAGGAGGTAAACCAATCTTGAGGTGGAAGTGTTCTGACAAGATTTTTGCTTTTTCAGGGTCAGCGAGTGGGGTAGAATCATCATCAGAAAATGGGATGTTCTGAGATACGAACTTGCCCTCCATGGAGCGGAGAAAGGACATGGTACTCTTGGGAGAGGACCGGAAGGAGAGAGTGGAGCAGTGCAGGTCCCATGCATTTCGCTTTGCCTTGAGGATGGTCTTGGCACAGATGGCGTCCAGGCGGCGGTAAGCACGGCCAGCCTGGATAGTGGGGTCCCACGCCACTGATTCCAAGCCTGGCGATGATCCTGTACTGCCTGCGTGCAGGCTGCATCCCACCAGGGCTTCCCAGGGCAGCATGGATGATGACGGGTGATGAGTGGGAAGGCAACTGTGCCAGCCTCAGACAGCACCCCAGCAATGGTTGTTGCGAGCTTCATCCAGGGAAGATGTTGGGTGTCCAGTGAGGAGGGAAGCACAGCCACGTACTAGGGCCAGCCAGAAGAATTGAGCCTCCAGCGAGGCATGCAGCCAGGTTGGGGCTGTGGGGAGACTTGTGGGAGGGAGGCGAGGAGAGGGAGGTGGTCGCTGCCCATGTAAGGTCCAGTGCAGAAGGTGGAGTCCTTGAAGGTAGGGTCTCCAGGAACAGGTTGAGCACCGTGAGCCAGCCACCACCAAGTCCAACCTGGCAGCAACAACCTCCAGACGCCCATCTTGAGACTGAGGGATAGGGAGAGGCGATGAGACGAGGGAGTCATGGATGGCGAGAAGGACACCTCCTCCACGTCCTTGACCACAATCTTTGCGGATGATGTTGTATCCCGGAAAGGAGAGAGAAAGATGAGGGGGAAGCCAGGTCTCACATATGCCGACCACAGATGGGAGGGTGTCACCTATATGGGTTTCTAGTTCCTGCGTTTTGCGGAGAAGGGATCGGGCGTTCCACAACATAAAGGAGAGGGCCATTATGGGAAGAAGGTAGTCAGGATTGTGGAGACAGAGGGCCAGAGGGTGGTGATAATGTCCGGGAAAGACAGTCCTTTCTGGTAGAAGTGGTAGCCGTGCCAAAGGAGGTCGAGGATGCTGGGGAGGAGCTCAGATACAGAGGGAGACATACTGACAGTGGCTGTAGGAATGGTGGAGTCCTGGGGTGGAGAGGAGGGTCGAGAAGGTGGAGGTAGGCTAGAATACTAGCCAGGTGCTTGACGAGGGTGATGGTGGGGTGTCTGTGGGTGACGAGCATTCCTGGGAGGGTGGTGGACCTCGGCCTCAACCGTGACAGGCAGGAGCCCGGCTCAGCATCAGGTATCGGGGTGGGCGGAGGAGGCTGTACACCAACGCCTACCTGGCTTCCTCCGATGGTGGGCAACATGGGTAGCAGGTGGTGTAGGGATGTGAGGAGTGGGCATGGTGTCCTCTTCCTGGGCGACATTAGCAGCTTCAATGGGTAGGTCTTGGAGAGCAGCATACCTGTTCCCTGTGGCAACGGAGGCGAAGGAACATCCCGGCTCAACAACCCGAGCAGCCGAGCGGGTTGGGATGGTAGGAGAAGGGGTGGCTGTTGTAGGAGTCCGTCGCTGTGGTCGGGCAACTGGAGGGCCCTCAGCTGCTTGTTAATTTCAGGGAGGGGTTTGCCTTCACTCGCCAGGCGGGTGTACAGCTGCTGGGCATGGAGGTTATGGGGGCAATGAAGTGACCGGGGCCCATGGGAACCCCGACACTGGAAACAGTGGAAGGGCTTGCCACATACCTCGTCCTTGTCACCTTTTCGGGAGGGGTGGGAGCCACTGCAACGGGCACAGCGGACCGAGGACCTGCAGGTGTTAATGGAGTGCCCTAACATAAGGCACCCTGGGCAGCGCAGGAGGGGGAGGAGAATGGGGCGTGGGTAGAACACCAGCTGATCGATGGCTACCTTGCTGGGTGGGGAACCTCTCACCTTGAGTCTGAGCCACTTCCCTGTGGCGAAGCGTGGCAGGCTGTTGGGTGGAAGCCAGGTGAGTTCCACCACCTCATTTCCCTCCAGGACACGGAAGCCATCCCGGACCTCCTCAAGGGTGGTGTCGTCCGCCAGGGGCCCCACCTTGGCGTAGTGGTAGGTACCGCTGTCCCGGTCTGCTCTGCGGCACGTAACAGGCCACTCACCTAGGTTGAAGTAGGGCGACTGTAGCATGGGGACCTTGGGGAGGGTGTGGGCCCACACCGCCACTATCAGGGATGAGCCATTCCCTAGGGATCGAGTCTCCCCCTCGAGGATGTATTTCCCGAAGGCGGAGTCGTGGAGGACGCGAGAGACCTTGGCCGGCTTGGCGAAAAGACGCCCCCCTTCCGTACCTTGGAGCAGGAACGAGGCCTTAACGCACTCGTCCGGGGTTTGGGGATGATCTTGGGCAGTGCAGCAGCGGGACCTTTCCGGGATGTCGTCGGGGGGTGTATCTGGCTGCCCACGCTTGACCGGAGAGATGGAGTGCCGCATGTCGACGTCCACTTCCATCGCGGGAACTTGTCGTGGCAAATTTTCTTTCTGCTATGTTACCTCGAGAGAGAGAGAGAGAGAGAGAGAGAGAGGTTTGCCGTCTCACACCGGGACACAAAGGAAGGCAGAGCAGCTCAAGCAGCGGGGGAACCGGTGAGCTGTTGCCTTGTACAGGAGAGCGGGGAAGAGGTGTGGTCAGCGCGGTGTCCCGGGAGAGACGTGAGGCGCAGTTAACTCTGTTTTTGCGGGGAGGGAGTGGATGGTGGTGCTGCTGGGACTGAGTAGAAAAAACAAATGAAAGGATGATTGAGGCGGTGAAGGAGTTCCTGGAGAGAATGTGGCGTGCCAGATGTACAGACGATTAGAGCAAAGGACCCTGTTTCCTCTTTCTTCTTCATTTTTTTTTTCTGTGTGGCTTTTTTTGTCGTCTACAGGAGCTGCCGATCCAAAGGCCCGGCTCAGGAGTGATCCCGAATGAGAGTCGCCTGTATTATCAAGATCAAGATCAAGATGCTGCTGCCAAGATGGTCTTAACCCATGTAAACATTACCCCCCTACCCCTCCAGCTTCATATCTCGCCTCTGCCACTCATCCTGGGATTCTTCACTCAACAACGCACTCCGAGTCACCTCTCTGGGCCTCTACCGTAGCGACTCATCTCCACAGCCTTGGGTCAGGAAACAGTCCGGCATCCTAGATGTAGCACTCACCCGCCTCCGTCTGGGCCACACAAGACTCACAGCACATCTGCATCGCCTTGGTCTGTCACCGTACCCGTACTGCCCCTGGTGCCGGACGGTCGAGGAAACCATCGAACACTTCCTCTTACACTACCCCCGCTTCCACTCCCACCGTGTTGTGCTTCGTGATCATCTTGTTGCCTTGGGTGTGTCTACTTTTGACCTGCCCACCCTGCTGGAGGCGGCGGGCGTCCACTCCTCACACCAAGCTGCGGTTCTCCGCCTCACCTGCGTCTTCCTGAAGAAGTGCGGACAACTACCCCGCCTGTGATCACCTCACAGGCCTCCACCAGGGCTCATAGGATCTATGGGATCGTCGAAGCCCGAAAACAACAACATCAAAATAACATAGCTTTGGTGTGTAGAACTGGATGACAGCACGTTGTTATGGGTCAGGAGTGATGAGGTGCATCTGAAGAATTAGAAAAGAGGAAAAATCAAGAGGGAGTGAGGTGCAAGTGAGCGTGTGACATTGATCTTATGAGGCAAGGAACAATGGAAGGTGTTTACGGACCGGTGGCCCTCCTGACGCTGTTGTTGAGCCTAGCCACGACAACCTGGGCACAATTGCTGCCCGATACTCCAACCAAACCGGTGGCAAGAATTGGTATGTGGGGAAACTGGTAAATTTATACAGTTACACCAACAACTCACTTCCTGATGAAATTTTTTTTCTGGTAGATTTCGACCTGTTCTGAAGGAATCTGCACTTTGTTTTTCGTCACAAATCATTATTTTTTTTTATTTTGACCTGTTTGAATTAATTTGCCCTTGGTTTCCGTCACAAATCAGTATTTTTGTTCTATTCCTCCCTTCCCCTTCCATATTAAAACACTATTTTGCGGTAAAACGCAGCAAACCATTATAAAACATTGCAAACTACATGTAAATAAGGTAAATTTTTATAATAACATGAACAGCTTACTTTCCGATGAAATAACTTTTATATGGTAGATTTTGACTTGTTTTGAATGAATATGCACTTTGTTTCCGTCGCAAATACCTAACCTAACCTAACCCAATCACCATCATAATATATTGCGCTTGCACAGATAACATAACATACGCACAGATGAACGCACACACGTCTGGTAGCTCAGTGGTTAGAGCGCTGGCTTCACAAGCCAGAGGACCGGGGTTCGATTCCCTGGCCGGGTGGAGATATTTGGGTGTGTCTCCTTTCATGTGTAGCCCCTGTTCACCTAGCAGTGAGTAGGTACGGGATGTAAATCGAGGAGTTGTGACCTTGTTGTCCCGGTGTGTAGTGTGTGCCTGGTCTCAGGCCTATCCGAAGATCGGAAATAATGAGCTCTGACCTCACTCCGTAGGGTAACGTCTGGCTGTCTTGTGTCCTGGTACCGCTGGCACCATCAATATGTTCTGGTGTGGCTGGAGAGAAGCACTGGGGGAGCTTCCCTGTGTTTATTGTAGGATACAAAAAGTACTGGAGGCTTTGTAGCTTGGCAGCGACCGGCCGTGGAAAGGCTTGAGAAGAGACTTCTAGTCGGTAGCGGCTAGATGGAGCGTGATGATGTATAATTACAGTCTACACACTGGAGTGTGACTGTAGACAGTAGACCTAGACTGGCTGTGCAGGACAGGAGGACCAGTCAAAGAAGGAAGGCAAGCGGATTGCCAAACAGAGCGTGAGCCTGTCCCTTAAGCTGCGTTAGTAACCAGACTGAGCGTGGTCCCTTGGGGTAGCGGAACAATACACACGGTCGTAGTACATCATACGATAGAACATTACATTACTGCGCGTTAACAAGGTAGTGCCCATCATATTCTGACAATCAGCTGATCTTCACTACATACCTGTTGTACAGTATTTGCAGTGGCCTGGGCAGGTAGTGTGGACTCATTTTTTTTTCATGAAATCAATTATTAAGGAATGATGAGTGAAAAAGAGATTCCATCAAAATGCAGACATGAGACTAGAGAAGGAATGAAAGCTGATGATGACTATGTTGGTGAGGAGCGATTGAAGGTTTCGATACTTCACTTCACTACTTAAGAGAGTGTTAAATATTGAATGTAAACTAGATAAATTGATAAAGGAGAATATGGAAATGAAAGAGAATGAAGAACAGGAAAAAGAGTTTATATAACTGAGAGAAAGGATAAAAAAAAGTGGAAGAAAACGAAGCTAGGCTAAGAGCGGAAAACGAAGAACTAAAAAGGAAGTAGCTAACTACAAAAAGCAGATGGAAGAAGGACTCGGTAAAGCCGAGAAAGAAAAGAGAAGCTGAAAGATCTAGTAAACAAGGAAGAGGAAAGAGTACAGAACGTGATTAAAAAAGAAGTACAAGCATGGAGAGTCCAAGATAAGAAAGATAAGGCTGATTTTCAGGAGGTGATTCAAGAACAACTTAAAGAAAAAGAAGAAAATATGACAAACAAAATGATAGGAGTCCTCAAGACAAAAGAAAATCTAGTTAGAGAAATTGCAGAAAAAAGAAGAGTGTAGTCGTATTTGGAATAAAAGAAAAAATATAAAATATAGACCAAAAAGAAAAAGAAGAAATGAAATCAGTCAAAGACCTACTGAAGAATCTAAACGACGAAGATAGGCAGAACTTGGAAGAGGAAGTAGAAGAAATAAACAGAATGGGACCATATCAAGAAGGAAAAACGAGACCAATTAAAATACTACTAAAATCACAAGCAGCAACAGAAGAAATATTATATAGAACAACAAAACTTAGAGAAACAGAAGGCTGCAAGGATATCTATATAAAGAAAAATAGAAATGAGGAAGAAAGGAAGAGATACAATGAACTGGCAGCAGCAGTAAGGGAAAAGAATAATGAAAGGTCAGAAGAGGAAAAAGAGGCATTTTTTGGAGAATTCTAGAAGACAGGATAAGGAAATGGTATATAAACGAGAAGGAAGAGAAAAAAGTGGAACAAGTTTAACTAAAAATGATAAAGGCAAAAGACTAAAAATGATGTATACGAACATAGACGGGTTTTATCAAGTAAATTAGAATTAAGAGATTACATAAAGAAAGAAAATCCGGATATTGTATGCCTGGCTGAAACAAAACTAAATGAGGCAATCAAAATAGACTTGGATAATAGGTATAATGTATGGAGAAGAGACAGAGTGGGTAAAGGAGGAGGAGGAGTCATGATAATATTAAGGAAGGAGATAGTGATAAACCAAGTGGAATGTGGGGAAGGAAAAGTGGAAGTATTATATGTTAAGATGCATATTAATAAACAAGAGTTAACAATCATTGTAACATATGTGCCACCAAAACAAATTCATGGACCAATCAAGAATATAAAGACATGATAGATGACACAATAAGGAGTCTAACGAGAATCGTTAAAGAGAGGAAAAAGGTGATATTAGTAGGAGATTTCAACTGTAAAGAAGTGGACTGGGAAAATTATGAAAGTGGTATGGGGGAAGAAGCCTGGGGAGAAAGATTCTTGAACCTAATGATAGACAATATGATGGACCAGAGAGTAAAGGAATGCACAAGATTCAGAGGAAACGACGAGCCGGCAGATTGGACCTAGTTTTTACAAGGGGTATACAAATGAATGATGATATAAGATATAAGTGCCCATTGGGAAAGAGTGACCATGTAATATTAGAAATAGATATAGAAGAGGGAAAGGAAGATAGAGACGATTCATACAAAGGAGACCGATTAAATTACAGAAAGGCTGATATTGAGAATCTCAAGAACTATTTTAAAACGTAAACTGGGAGGAGATGGAAAACTCAGAGACAATGCAAGAGAAATATAACTTATTTTTGGAAATATACAAAACAGGAGTCAGGAATATGTCCCAAAATATAGACCTAAAGAAGAAGGAAAGAAAGATTGGTTTAATGCAAGGTGTGCTAGGGCAAAGGAGAAAAGAGATGGAGCATGGAAAAGGTGGAGGAGAAATAGAAATCCAGCAAATAAGGAAAACTTCAAGGCAGCGAGAAATGAATATGTTAAGGTGAGGAAGGAAGAGGAAAAGAACTTGAAAAGGACATTGTCGAAAAATGTAAGGAGCAACCAAAATTGTTCTATAGATTCATAAATGGAAAAATTAGGCAAAAGAAACAATAGAAAGGTTAAAAGGAGAGAACGGGATGGTGGAAGACCCAAAAGTATGGCAGAACTATTAAATAATAAATTCCAGGAGGTCTTTACTAAGGAATCCAAATTTGAAAGGCCACAGGGTAATAGAGAGACAATCTATATGAAAGAGATTAAAGTAACCAAGCTTGAAATAAAAGAGTTAATGAAGGAACTGGATGAAGAGAAGGCAATGGGACCAGATGAAGTCTCAGGCAGAATACTGAAAGAATGTAGGGAAGAACTAGCAAGTCCTATATACAACATCATAAAATGCTCAATAGAAAATGGAACAGTACCAGTAGAATGGAAAAGAGCTGAGGTGGTTCCCATATATAAGAGCGGAAGGAAGGAAGAACCTTTAAATTACAGACCGGTATCACTAACTAGTGTAATATGCAAGATGTGTGAAAGAATAATAAAGAAACAATGGATCGAGTTCCTTGAAGACAACAAATTAATATCAAATAGCCAATTTGGTTTTAGAAAAGACGGTCTTGTGTAACTAATTTATTGAGTTTCTATTCTAGAATAGTTGATAGAGTACAAGAGAGAGAGGATGGGTTGACTGTATTTATTTGGATTTAAAAAAGGCGTTTGACAAAGTGCCACATGCAAGATTACTATGGAAGTTAGAGGAGAAGGGTGGCTTAAAAGGAAGCACATTGAGATGGATAGAAAATTATTTGAGGGGGAGAGAAATAAGGACGGTAGTTAAAGATATGAAGTCCAAGTGGAGAGCAGTAGAAAGCGGAGTGCCACAGGGGTCAGTATTGGCACCAATACTTTTCCTCATTTATATTAACGACATGCCAGAAGGAGTGAACAGCTACATAAATCTGTTTGCAGATGATACGAAACTGTGCAGAGTTATAAAGCAAAAGAGGATTGTGAAATACTGCAAGAAGACCTAAATAAGATCTGGGAATGGAGTAAAAAGTGGGAAATGGAATTCAATGTGAACAAAAGCCATGTCATGGAAATGGGAAAGAGTGAAAGACGACCTGTGGGAATCTATAAGATGGGAGATGGAGTAGAACTGGAGAAAGTAAAAAGGAAAAGGACTTAGGAGTGACGATGGAAGAAAACAATCAACCAGTAAGCCATATTGATAGAATTTTTAGAGAAACATATAATTTGCTAAGGAATATTGGAGTAGCATTTCACTACATGGACAAAGAAATGATGAAGAAATTGATAAGTACTATAATAAGACCCAGATTGGAATATGCAGGAGTAGTGTGGACCCCTCATAAAAAGAAACACATAAGGAAATTGGAGAGACTACAAAAAATGGCTACAAGAATGGTTCCAGAATTTGAAGGGATGACATATGAGGAGAGACTAAAGGCTATGGATCTACCAACCCTGGAACAAAGAAGGAGAGAGGAGACCTGATACAAGTTTATAAATTGATCAACGGAATGGACCAAGTGGATAATGAGAAACTGATCCTGAGAGAAGAATATGACATCCGAAGCACAAGATCGCATAGTAAAAAGCTGAGAAAAGGAAGATGTCTGAGAGATGTTAAAAAATATAGTTTCCGCAAAGATGTATTGAGACGTGGAACAGTTTAAATGAAGAAGTAGTGTCTGCAACGAGTGTGCATACTTTTAAAGTAAGATTGGATAAGTGTAGATATGGAGATGGGGCCACACGAGCATAAAGCCCAGGCCCTGTAAAACTACAACTAGGTAAATACACACACACACAC
>NC_059281.1:1181657-1191657 GCF_017591435.1 Portunus trituberculatus
TCTCTCTCTCTCTCTCTCTCTCTCTCTCTCTCTCTCTCTCTCTCTCTCTCTCTCTTTTTTTTTTTTTTATTTAAACATAATTTATACAGAAGAACATGTACCCAAAGGCGCACTGTCGTGTGCTACCTATTCTAAGGGTACTACAATCTATTTCTCTACAATATTTACAAGACTTAAAAATAGATAATATACAAGATGGTCAGCATGTAAATGGAGCACTGTTCTTTTCACTTCACTAGCACTATTCACGCACTGCACTACACTGAGTGTCACGTCACAAAGAGTGTCAGAGGAGTTGGCAGTGTCTGTCTCCACTTATGTGCCATCAGTTTGACACTGTGTGTGTTCATCTCCTGGACGTGAGGCACCGCGGCCGTGAACAAGTTCCACATCCTGGAGACGCGTCCTGCGAAGGTGCGTTGATGCTGACACCCGTGGGATCGCGGCACCTCTACGGCGTCACCACCATTGAGCACCGTTCTCGTGCTCCGTGCGGTGACTCTCAGAGGATGACGCAGCCCTGCCAGATGTGGCACTCTTTGCACCTGTGCCTTATGGAACACTACGATTGCCGCCACATCTCTGCGGTGTTCCAGTGAATCAAGGGGACGCTCAGGCTCTGGGTGAGGTGGTATTGCAGCATCTACTAGCCGTATGGCGCGGCGTTGGATGCTGTCCAGTCTCCTTCTGTGTGTGGCGGCACAGGACATCCAGGAGAGAGCTGCGTACTCAAGGTGGGGCCGCACCTGTGCCTTGTACAGCAGCAGTCTCCCTTCCTGTCGAGGAAACTGGCGATCCTTCTGAGAGCGGAGATCCTGTGAGAGGCTTTCTTGGCAATGGATTTGACATGGCTGTCAAACCTCAGCCCTCGATCCACCTCCACTCCAAGTATCTTGACGTCATCTTGGAGTGGGAGAGCAGCAGCGCCAAAAGACAACTTTCCTGCCATTGCTGCCATGGCGGCTGGGGACCGAGAGACAACCATTGCCTGTGTCTTCTCCGGCGCGAATGTCACTTGCCAGCGAGCACCCCACCTCTATCACTCGTAGCTGCTGATTGATGGCCTCAGCAGCCCGCCCACTGTCCTGGCGTGGATAGGTATAGGAGAGGGTGCAGTCATCAGCATAGGCCTTGACTCCTGGCAGTAGCTGGAGAAGATCATCCACGTAGATATTCCACAGGAGTGGGCCAAGAATTGAACCCTGTGGCACTGATGCCTCCACAGGCAGGGACTCAGATGTTTGCCCGTTGACAACCACCTTGAGGCTTCTGTCCTGCAGGTAATTTCCCAGGAGTCGTAGCAAGCCACCCTGGATGCCTTTAGCACGAAGCTTTTCCAGTAATCCGTTGTGCCATACTTTATCAAAAGCTCCAGCTATGTCCAAAGCAACCACTATAGTGTCCTTGCCGTCGTCGAGGGCGTCCTGCCACTGCCTGGTGAGAAGCATCATTAGGTCGGAGGTTGACCTTCCAGGTCTGAACCCAAACTGTTGGTCTGAGAGGAGGGCATTGTCCTTGAGATGGCTACACACCACCTCTGCCACGACCCTCTCAAACACTTTACCCACCACTGACAACAGGGATATGGGTCTGTAGTTTTTTGGGTCCGTCCTGGAGCTTTTTGTGTGCAGGAACTACTCGAGCCTCCTTCCACACTGAAGGCCAGACGTTTTCCCGTACACAAGTTGTGAAGACTTGGGTGAGAGGGGCAGCCAGTTCCTGGGAGCATCGCTTCAGCAGGTGCGGGCTGATGTCATCAGGGCCGGTAGCTTTCTGTGTGTCCAGCCCCGCAATAATCGCTTCACCTGCTGATGCGTCACCTCCACCATGGTGACAGTCTTCTCACATTGCTGGACCAGCTGAGGCGGTGGCTGCTGTGGATTCCCCACCTTCATTTTTCCAGCAAACAAGGAAGCCAGCAACTGTGCCCTCTCCTTACTGCTGGTGGCGACAGTACCGTCCTGCTTGCTGAGGGAGGGATGGATTCTTGGTGGCCAGTTCCTGTTTGTCCTTAACAAGGGACCACCAAGTTTTGTTTCCTACGCCAGTGCCACACAGTTTCCGGCGCAGGCTTTCCTCCCACTTTTTTAAGGCCCACTTGCTGGTTACCACCATCCTCCTGCATGCAGCCCTATGCAAGTCCTTGTTGCGCCGAGTCGGGTTCCTCTTGTAGCGGAGCCAGGCAGCATACTTTGCCTCAGCAGCAACACGGCAACGGTAGCCAAACCATGGCTGATCCGTCGGTCTGGTGGTGTATTCCCTGTGTGGGACGTGGCGTCTCTGGAGGGCGAGAAGGTGAGAGGTGAGTGCAAGTGCTTCACTCTCTGCTCCTCCCTGTAGCAGAGTGGCCCATGGGGTGTGGGTCAGGTCGCGGCGCAGGAAGCCCAGTCTGCTTTGTTCCACAGCCAGATGGTGCGGGTGGTGGCCTCGTCCCGAGCCACGCCCACTTCCAGCTGTGTCAGTACAGCGTGATGATCAGAGCTGCCCACGAGCCCCAGCTGATGACACTGAAGCTTGTCCTCCTGGTAGTCTGAGATGACAGGGTCTAATGTCCCTCCTCGTTCATGTGTGGGGAAGGTGACATGATCTGTCAGACCCTGCACCTCCAGGAGATTCTCGTAGGCGTCTCTTTCCAGGTGGTGATTGAGATCCCCCACAATCAGCACGTGGCTGCAGCTGTGTGCCATCATCAGGTTGTCTAAAGTCTCAGTCAGGTACAGGAGTGAGTCAGGCCCTTGTCGCGGGGGGCGATACAGGGCACACAGTAAGAGGGCTGAGCGGTCTGCCAGCGTTACTCGGAAGTACATCATCTCCATCAGTGGAGGCGTGTCTATGTCGAGTAGCTGGGCCTGCATTCCTTCCTTGAAGCAGACAGCCACTCCACCTCCTGTTCGCTCCTGTCGGTCCCTCCTCACCCAGTGGGTGAAGCCCTGCATCCTGCCATACGTGGGCTCCACCTCACTGTTCAGCCATGTCTCTGTCACCACAACAACGTCTGCATTGTGTCGTTGCACACAGTTGTGGTATAAGTCTGCAAGGTTAGTCCGGAGACCACGGACGTTGCTAGAGACGACCTTTAGTTGGCGGCGGGGCAAGCTGGCTGTACCATGGTGAGGGATGGTAGTGAGCGAGGCCTGCTAGTCCGAGGTGGTGGTTAGGGTCCGCGGCCGACTGCTGGTACTGGTGAAGAGGTGGTCCACTGCCGCCCCTGGCTCTGATTCCAGATACCAGGCTGAGGAAGGAGTGGGCGAGGTTGTGGTAAGGACTGAAATGAAGTGAGGTGGTGGGCGGGCTGAGGCGCTGCAGGTGGGAAGGGTGTGGCTGTGTGTCTTTCCACCGTAAGGAGCCGCTGTATGAGACGCTCCTGACGTAAATCGTCAGTTCTGGCGTGGCAAGTAGCAGAAGTGTGTCCTTTCCGTGAGCAGTACTCACACACTTTTGCCTTGGCTCGCTTTTGTGTCTGCTTGGTGGCCTGGTGAGTCCTCAGTCCTTCGCTGGACACCTTCCTCGCGTCCTGCTGCACTTCCCTCTTAGTTTTCTTTTTTCTCCAATCTCCTGATGTGGTCTGAGGAGAGGTTCGTGGGCGAACAGAGGCTCTCTCTCTCTCTCTCTCTCTCTCTCTCTCTCTCTCTCTCTCTCTCTCTCTCTCTCTCTCTCTCTCTCTCTCTCTCTCTCTCTCTCTCTCTCTCTCTCTCTCTCTCTCTCTCTCTCTCTCTCTCTCTCTCTCTCTCTCTCTCTCTCTCTCTCTCTCTCTCTCTCTCTCTCTCTCTCTCTCTCTCTCTCTCTCTCTCTCTCTCTCTCTCTCTCTCTCTCTCTGTCTCTCTCTCTTTGTATATATATATATATATATATATATATATATATATATATATATATATATATATATATATATATATATATATATATAAGGGGTTGGGCAACCCTATTTGGAAGGTGAAAGGCGACCAAAGTAGTTGTTGGAGTCCTGATGGTTCTTTTTCCAGATAGAGATGATCAACTATTTTTTTCCTCTCAGGGGGAATGGTACATGTATGTCAAGCAGCAGTTAACAAGGCATGCAACCCACGTATCATGGCTTCACCCCCTGCTTTGAGCAGCTCCTCACTGATGTTATAGATGTCAGCTACTTTCCACCTCTCAAGTTTGCCACAGCCTCTTTGACAAAATCAGTGGAGAGTGCAGTTTCGTTAATGGTGGATCAACCAGCATCCAGCATCTGTAATCCTGCAGTTTGGAGTTGTCCGCTTGAATGATCCTTCGTGAACAGCTGCTCAAAATGTTCAGCCCAACGAGCCATCTGCCTATCTGCGTCCGATGCGAGGTGACCATCTGCTGTTCGGATAGTACTCGCCTGAGATATAGACTTGGAAAGGAGTTTCTTTAGGGCTCAATAGGCAGGTCGGAGGTCTCTAGCATTTTAGTGACACTCTTTAGTTACACCCCTGACATACCTCTTCTTGTCTCTCCTCGGAAAAGCTCTAGTGACTAGTCCTACTTGACAGAGACCTGTACTGGCTGCTATTTCTAGCAAGTCTGGCAGCGCTACTCTCAATACTGGCATGCGTCTCTATGGAGGCGAAGCTACTCCTTAGGGCTTAAACGCTGCTGAACGCATTCCTTGGCAGCCTAAAGAGTCTCACGTTTGAAGGTATCCCATAGCTTTACCGGGTCCTCGATGGTATCAAACAGTCCAAACCGATTGGAGACTGTCCTGGATATATTTTAAGCCCTTGAATTTCTTAAGAAGAAACAGTGTGGTCACATGTTGAAGGGTTTCTGGACTTGATATGAAGCGTGAGTGTAGTAACACCAAGCCTGTGTTCAGTCGCAAAGAACTCGACACTCCGAAAAAACCTTGAGTATCTTCCAACAAGTACTAACAAGGATATGGTCGATATCATTCCGGCATTGCTATAGCAAGTCCAACAGTGCACCGCTCATCTCCGATATCAAGATCCTGCATTTCTCAACATTCTGGATCTTGAAAGATTAAAAAGGAAAGAGCTGTTGTCGTTCCTGGCACCATAGCCATGGGGACCTACACATATCTCACAGCCAGCTCTCTCAGTGCCAGTGACAGCATCAAAGTCGCCCAAGGCAATATGTGCATCACGACAGGGACACTGGTCCAATTCAGAGTCGAGTTTTTCGTAGAGCTTCTCTTTTTCTTTTGTTTAACATGCCTCGATAGAAGGATATACTTCAACAAGAGATATGAGGCCTAGACTATGTGCTTCAGTCTTACTCGCATTTTACGCTTATCAACAGGATTAAGCTCTACAACGGACAGCTGCAGTGTGCTGGATGCGCCTAGAGGTAACCACTTTGACATGGTGACCATTACTCATGCCATAATAATAGTAAGTAAAACCTTTGCTACTGGTCTCGCTATTCCTAAGCCTCCTTGTCTCAAAGAGCTTCATCATATCTACCCTCAGCCTATTGAGCTGTAAGGATATCTTTTAGTTTCTTGTCAGCTGTGTAAGTGGCTGTGGGTATCTGTGAAATTATGGGGCGTAGTAGGTTGCCAGGCTTGTGAGTCTTGATGGTTTTGTAAGTATATGTATAAACTGGAGAAAATTTTCCCGTGAGCTTGGAAATTTTTGGATCTTGAGAGATCATGTTGATTGTAGTGTTTAATTTTTCCTTGGTATCCTCTTTAAAATTTCGTATATTTTTTTTATTTTTTTAATTTTTTTATGTCTTATAGTATGTTATCCATCTTGCTGAGGTATTCTTGTTTTAGAAGGATGCAGACTTGTCTATTCTAATAATAATGTCTTCTCTGAAGCGTAGTTGTTTAGGTGCTATAAAGTATCTTATAAAAGCCGGTTCTAATAAGAGTCTTGTTGTTTGGCAGCTTCGGTTGTTTGTGGTGATAAGTTTACCATTCTTCTCAATTTTTTTTTTTTTTTTAATGTTTTTGAAGATTTCTAGTTCAAGGCATTTCCTGTGGTTGCGAGAATTACTTATGAAGTGGCAGTTGAATCCAAAATTAAGTAATTCCTTTTGATCCTGTGTGAGCAAGTTGGAGACAAGTTTGATGTATCCTTCTTGTTAGTGAGGGAGTTTGAGCTTTCCTAAGCTCAAACTGAACAGCTTCCTGACATTTGTATCATCTACGCCTTTACGGTGTTGTTGTCTTAGTTTTGCTATTTTTTTTGTTGATGTTACATCGTAGAACTGCTTTCACTGCTTTGTTTCATGTTTCTTGGAGGGTATTATTCTCCTCTGAGTTGCCAGATGAGGCGTCTTTTCTCTTTTGTCTGTCGTTTCCTGAGTACCTTCTAGAACTTATTAGTGATTTCGATATATATATATATATATATATATATATATATATATATATATATATATATATATATATATATAGAGAGAGAGAGAGAGAGAGAGAGAGAGAGAGAGAGAGAGAGAGAGAGAGAGAGAGAGAGAGAGAGACGCATGGAATTCGTATAAGCGGTGTTAGATGGAGTGCGTGACTCATTGCGATCGATGCTGTGAATGACAGGAGAGAAATCCTCGCCACCTGACATACTGTAGTCTCTTTCATGTATTGGAAACCGCGTCTTCCTAGTGCCATCAAAGACAGTGTGACACACACACACGCACACACACACACACACACACACACACACACACACACACACACACACACACACAGAGAGAGAGAGAGAGAGAGAGAGAGAGAGAGAGAGAGAGAGAGAGAGAGAGAGAGAATCTTGCCTGACGTTACAATAATTTAGATAATTTGACAATTAGTTTGCAGAGAATTATTAAATTGGTTAAAAGAAAAATTAGAAATAACAAAAAAAAAAAAAAATGAAATAAAAATAAGTAAAAAATAAAAACACTGCGGTTTAAATGTAATTTCTTTGCTAAATCATGCTTCATTGCGAATATAAAAAATAGTGGAAACCAGCTTGTATTCTTTAGTAAAATGAAAACTATTAGGATAAGTGTTTTATTAGTGTATTCATTCCCGCTCTCTTAGGAACACTTCAAAATGTATTATGATCGTCATATCAATCAATACCCTTCCGCGGTCTAACCTGAGACTACTTTCTCTACGTGAAACTAATTTCTAGGAAAAGCTTTACAAATATTGTGATAATGCAATATCTTGTAATGAAGAAAATAGGCAGTATTAACGAAAACGTGATTTATCCATAAACATTACACAGTGTTAGTCTGACTATAATCAATGACATACATGTATATAATATTAAAGTATGTGATACCTTGCTTGACCGAACCGAGAGGGGAATGACAATAGGCAGCTGTTTGGAGTTTCGTCAAAAGTGACAGTAAGATATTCATTTAGATTGTATTGCATGTTTTTAACATAAAAAAAATAATAATGAAAATGCCACACACTTACAACATGACTGAGTGTGTTGTTTTGGTGTTCGCAGCCTCCCGGCTGTACATCAATCTGTCATGAATTTCATGTCAATGCTAAACAAAATTTGCAGCTAAAAGTAACTTGTACCTTTGCCTGAAGCAGTATTTGTACCAATTCAACCTTCGCCCTTAGTTATATTTTTGGAAATTGCATGTAAGCTACAGTATATATATATATATATATATATATATATATATATATATATATATATATATATATATATATATATATATATATATATTCGTAAAGGTAATAGACACCTACCGAAACGATAACTTAATTCCAGCGAGGTCTAATAACATTAGTTCTGAGCTGGAACAATTCAGGAGTTGTGAACTCGCTGAACTTCTTTCTTTGTGTCTCACAGTTCAAAGGGGCAGTCACAACATGCCCTCTAAAGACAGCTCTCCTCCTTCACACAAAACTTATTACACACACACACACACACACACACACACACACACACACACACACACACACACCTTTATTTTAATATTGAAAATGAAAAGTCCAACTCCAGCATCAGAGTCCTCGTATGGGGATGGTGCCATAAATGTCCCCAGGTCGGACTGCTCTCTCGGTATTGACCGTAAATATTTTTTTTTTCTCAACCTATACCTTCTAAACTTTGATTTTATCACAGATTCTTCTCGCGAAATACATATAGAGAAGTTGTCCACAAAAGGTAGTTCAGCCTTCTTATTACCTGAATCTCATCTCAGTTATATACTTTAAAATTCAGCCCGGAATCATGCCATTTTTTTTTTTTTATTTGCCAAGCCAAACTTCATTAATATAAATAGCTGAAAACTTTGAAAATCCAACTTCCTGCGAGCCTTCTGGCATCTGACAAAAATATCTCCAAAAGCTTTACTTCTTTAGCTTTTCCTCTTTTGTTTAATCCTAATGGCACCATCACCTCTTTTCTAAAGTTGAACTCTTAATTAATAAACCTTTGCTAATAACTATATATTTGATGATTCTGCGCGTGTCCCTCTCTCTCTCCTCCTTTCCATAAATATTTCATGCCTTCGATTAACATTCTCCGCGATGATGTTTCCCATGCCCTCGGAAGGAATCTGACGGAGTTCCTCCCGTTGTTCTAAAAAACTGTGCACCTTGCCTGGCCCAACTTCTTTCTATTGACCTCTGCGTTCCCTAGTTGCTGAAAGTTAGCCTATATTCAGTCTGTTCTTGAAAGAGGGTGATTGTTATGAAACCTCAAACGACCGGCCTATAGTTTTAGTATCTTTCTTGTTAAAAGTGTTTGAATCCATCCTCAATAAGATTCTAAAACATCTATCACTTCGCAATCTTATATCTGATCGCCAGTATAGCGTCTGTCAAGGATGCTCTAGTGGTGAGTTGGCTTTTCTTACTGAGTCTTGTTCATCCTCTTTTATACATTTTGGTGAAACTTCTTATTGTTGCCTTAGACGTATCAATAGCTTGTGATAGAGTTTGGCACAAAGCTTTGATCAAAACTATCCTCCTTTGGTTTCTGTTCTACTCTTTGCAACTTCATCTCAAGTATCCTATCCGCTTTACGGTTAATTCGTCCTCAAGTCTTCGCCCACAAGTCAGTTCGCCCACAGATATGAGTCGTTTCGCCCACATGTAACAGTCACTTTGTCCACTTCGCCCACATGTAACAGTCACTTCGCCCACATGTTAGTCACTTCACCCATATGTAACAGTCACTTCGCCCACATGTAAGTAACTTCGCCCACATGTAACAGTCACTTCGCCCACAAGTTCCATGTCACGTCCATATAATTATATACTTGGAATTTAATGAAATGGTAAATAAAGTCACGAAAATAATAGATATGTCTTAATGTATATAATATAAAAAAAAACAAAAAAAATTTTAAAACCTACTATATATATAAAAAAAAACTGCTAAAAAAAACAATAATTCATGTGCACAAATGGCCATTAATATAAGCACATGCTTTTAACATATGTTATGGCGATCTCTCGCCCTTACCATATTCTTGCCGAAGGGTAAAATCTTGCCTCGCATATTTTTTTTTCATTTATTTTATTTTATCTTTTTTTGTTTATTTTTATTTTTTTTTTTTGCCACAAGTTTAATGTGTACATATGTAATTTTGGCCTCTTTGTGGAGTAAGTTAACAAGTAAATAAAACAGAAAGTTGCATCGTCCTGCAGCATGTTTATTCAGTCTGTTGTGCCATCCTTCGATGTCATTATTGATGCGGACGGACTGGTTAAAAACACTCCAGGTGGAAGGTGGAGCTGTGGATCCACGTTCGTGAAATATAATATATTATGCTTTGTATTTGTGCTGTGCTGGCTTTGCGAGAAAGGCGCTCAAATAGCGGGATTATTTCTTTCTCAGGCAGAAAGGGAAGGAAGGGCCACGACTCTGCGCAGGTATTTGTAAGTTCCGTCGTCATGCGTGAAGCCATGCTGGACTTTTCTCCACATAGCATGTGTCCAGTGGAACACATCCCTTGATCTGAGCATCAGGCAAAAACTCAGGCAAGATTTTCCAGATAGTCTTTTCAGCTACATACTGTGGGCGAAATGTGGCGAACTGGCATGTTTGCGAAATGACGGGTTACCTCCTTT
>NC_059281.1:1196657-1211657 GCF_017591435.1 Portunus trituberculatus
AGAGAGAGAGAGAGAGAGAGAGAGAGAGAGAGAGAGAGAGAGAGAGAGAGAGAGAGAGAGAGAGAGAGAGAGAGAGAGAGAGAGAGAGAGAGAGAGAGAGAGAGAGAGAGAGAGAGAGAGAGAGACAGAGAGAGAGAGAGAGAGAGAGAGAGAGAGAGAGAGAGAGAGAGAGAGAGAGAGAGAGAGAGAGAGAGAGAGAGAGAGAGAGAGAGAGAGAGAGAGAGAGAGAGAGAGAGAGAGAGAGAGAGAGAGAGAGAGAGAGAGAGAGAGAGAGAGAGAGAGAGAGAGAGAGAGAGAGAGAGAGAGAGAGAGAGAGAGAGAGAGAGAGAGAGAGAGAGAGAGAGAGAGAGAGAGAGAGAGAGAGAGAGAGAGAGAGAGAGAGAGAGAGAGAGAGAGAGAGAGAGAGAGAGAGAGAGAGAGAGAGAGAGAGAGAGAGAGAGAGAGAGAGAGAGAGAGAGAGAGAGAGAGAGAGAGAGAGAGAGAGAGAGAGAGAGAGAGAGAGAGAGAGAGAGAGAGAGAGAGAGAGAGAGAGAGAGAGAGAGAGAGAGAGAGAGAGAGAGAGAGAGAGAGAGAGAGAGAGAGAGAGAGAGAGAGAGAGAGAGAGAGAGAGAGAGAGAGAGAGAGAGAGAGAGAGAGAGAGAGAGAGAGAGAGAGAGAGAGAGAGAGAGAGAGAGAGAGAGAGAGAGAGAGAGAGAGAGAGAGAGAGAGAGAGAGAGAGAGAGAGAGAGAGAGAGAGAGAGAGAGAGAGAGAGAGAGAGAGAGAGAGAGAGAGAGAGAGAGAGAGAGAGAGAGAGAGAGAGAGAGAGAGAGAGAGAGAGAGAGAGAGAGGGGACGGACGTGCGTGAGGCTCCTGCTTGTGGTGTATTTTGTGTGGGTGAACGACAGTGAACGCCCTTAAGGAAGTGTTTCAGTGAAGTAGCTCTGTTTGTGCTGTACAGTGTGAAGTGCAGATAAGAGAGAGGTGCTACAGTGCAATAGAAAATTAGATAATTTAGTGACAAGTGTCTCGTAGCGAGTGTGAGTGCACGTGTGTGAGCCTACCCGCCCGTGACCTGTCTCACCTGACGCCACACCCAGGCCACCTGGCTGGAATTCCCAAGGGAACCATAACCCCACCCCCAGTCTTCCCCTCCCGGGCAGTTAGTCTCTCTCTCTCTCTCTCCCCTCCCATACACTTTAACCTCTCACCATCTCTGCGTAGAGGAAGAAGTGTAACGTCGTCAAAATGGTAGCACACCAAAAAATTGGGAGGATTGGGCACCCAGGCTATAAGCCACGAAGATGGTGTGCTGTTTGTGGCCTGTCTGCATCAAAAGCCATCCCTACGTCTGCTGTGATGGTGAAACAGACTGCCGCAACGTATGCCACATCGCATGCCTGGGTGACAGGGATGCATACACGTGCGACGTAACCCAGCAGCTACGCCAAGAGGCCAACATTGACGCAGCAGTTGTGTACGAAGATGAAGATGTCGAGGAAACACCTGACACCCCAGCCCCTCCTCCTTTCCCCCCTGTGGATGACATCGACGCACCTACCTTCAGTGAGGACGTGGACAACGAACGTCAAGAATACATGGCGATGGATAGAGGAGCTTGTATCCTCACTTTACGCCTAAAACAAGAAGTGATGGGAAACAAGAACGTTATCCAGTCACTTACCCTACAACGTGACTGGATAATAGAGAAAAAGGCTCAGGTGCTGGATATCTTTGAATTCATCGAGACATTGAGCGACGCAAGAGATGCTGACGCGAGAAGAAGCACCCGCACCATAGGTACTTCTGCCGCTGGCTCATGGATCGACAAGTCATGGGAGAAAGCATGTAGATCATCGGAGAGGTGGAGACAATGGTGGGAGTCAGAAAACACGAAACGTCTCCCCCCCAGCCGTGTCGGATTAACACCTCCCACACTCTCCACCGCCACCAATACCTCACCCACCACCGCTGCCGCCACCACTGTAGCCGCCACCATCGCTGCCGCCACCTCCACCACCCCCATCACCTCCCTCACCCCAAATCCCGCTAACAACGGTGCCCTCCCCACCGCCACAAGCTCCACCTCGACTACTGCCTCGCCATCTACGCCTCCCGCTCAACACAACAACCAGGCAGCAGCAAGAAACCCCACTAATAATTCAGGTGGAAGGAAGAGACAAGCAAAAAAGAGCCACACGGGTAGAGGAGCGAGAATGACCCCACCTGCTGCTCAAAATGCCCCCTACCTAGGCCTCGCCACCCCTCCTCCCGGGGCCGAAGAGGCTGTGAGTACTGCCTGCGCCCAGGACACTCGAGGGAAGAATGCTTCTCACGGATAGCAGACGCCAGACAGGAAGCCATCCTGAGAAGGGTCTTGGCTGAAGGGAGGAGAAACGGGTACGCCCCACACCCCCAACCCCAGCGCCCTTTCGTGGTGACTCCGGATGGCAACACAGGCAATGGGAGGAGCAGCCGAGGTCCCAGCGGGGATGGACCTCGGCCCCTTGGGAGAGCGAATACTAACAGCACTCCTCGCCATAACAGCAACCCGCCAGCACCAAGAAACGTCGGCCACTCCCCTCTCCTCACGGTTGTCTCTGCCAACGTGAGAGGGCTTCGTAGCAACATTGCTGATCTCTCCCACAACTTTGTACTACGACAAAAGCCGATATTGTGGCGGTGAGCGAAACGTGGATGAGTGACACTGTGGAGCCGTCATTTGGCAAAATAAAAGGCTACACGAAGTGGGTGAGGAAGGATCGTATCGGCAGGGCAGGTGGAGGTGTGGCTGTTTGCTTTAAAATGGCCTCCAGACTCAGGAACTGTCAGTAGACCTTCCTCAGCAAATGGAAGCACTTTTCTTCCGAATAGTGCTGACTGACAACAGTGGCTTGCTGCTCTGTGTACTATATCGCCCCCCCAGGCAAGGCCGTTTCTCGCTTGACTTCCTGGCGGAGGAGATGGACAACTTGCTCCAACGCCACGGCTGCAAGAACGTCCTCATCGTGGGAGATCTAAATTTCCATCTCGAGCAGCAAGCTTACAACAACTTAGTGACAGTGTCCGGCCTCACCAACCACGTCACATTTCAGACCCACGAAAGAGGAGGCCTGCTCGACCCAGTATTATCAGACCTCCCGGAAGAAAGAATATTGTGTCAGCAGCTGGATAAAGTGGGTAGTTCGGACCACCACGCCGTACTGACGAAGATCCAGCTACATGTGGCGAGGGAAAAAGCTGCACCTCGAACCATCTGGCTATGGGAGCAAGCTAGCTGGCGTGACATGAGGGGCGCACTGACAGCCACAGACTGGCAGACGGTGCTCACGGGAGACGCGGAGGAGATGACTAACGCTCTCACCTCAATCCTGGCCACACTACAGGACCGCCACGTCCCTCACCGCACATACCTCGCCAAGGCCACAAACCCCCAATGGTTTGGCTTCCGCTGTCAGATAGCTGCCGAAGCCAAGTATGCAGCATGGAGGAGATACAAGCAGCGCCGTCACAACACAACCTCACCATGCACCGAGCTGCTTGTAAGAGAATGACTGACACCTCCAAGTGGGCGAGGAAACACTGGGAGCAAGACCTCAGGAGAAAGCTCACAGGCCCAGGAGTTGGAGATAAGACGTGGTGGACACTGGTCAAGGAGAGGCAGGGTGTGATGCGGCAGGAGAGCGTGCCCCCCCTCACCAGGCAGGACGGAACCACTGCCTCAAGCAGTGATGACAAGGCTGCACTCCTGGCAAAATTATTTGCAGAAAAAATGCAGGTTGAGTGCCCCACACGCCCCCCTCCAGTGCTACCCCGGGAGACAGCGCACACCATCACCTCAATACCCATCACCACGGAGCTGGTGGAAAAGCACTCGGGCAACTGGACGCAGGGAAAGCCACGGGCCCAGACGGAATCAGCCCCCGGGTGCTGAAACAATGTGCCAGGGAACTGTCAGTGCCTCTTGCTGCTATTTTTTCTGCCTGCCTGGCAGAAAAAAAGTGGCCAGCATCCTGGAAGGAGGCATACGTGGTCCCTGTGCATAAAAAAGGGTCCAAGTCTGACCCAAGGCACTACCGACCCATCTCCCTGCTGTCTGTGATGGGTAAGGTGTTCGAAAACTGGTGGCAGCCGTCATATGGCAGCACCTGGATGAACACCAGCTTCTCTCACCCCACCAGTTCGGGTTTCGGCCAGGTCGATCTACTTCCGATCTCCTTCTCCTACTCTCCCAGGAATGGCAGGACACCCTTGACGAAGGCCTGGACACGCTCGTAGTGGCCCTTGATATCGCGGGGCTTATGACCGAGTGTGGCATGCGGGTCTTCTGACTAAGCTCCAAGCCAAGGGCATCGACGGCGGTCTCCTGAAGCTACTCGAGGATTACCTCCAAGGAAGGACACTTCGAACCGTCGTCAATGGGCGGACCTCATCACCCACCAATATAGGAGCGTCAGTTCCACAGGGCTCAGTGCTTGGCCCAGTCCTGTGGAATGTGTATATAGACGATCTCCTGCGCCAGCTTCCTGCAGTCAAGGCTTACGCCGACGACTGCACAATCTCCCTCTCCTACTGCCGCCAGGACAGCCAGCGCGCCGTGGCCAACATCAACCGCCAGCTGAAGGCAGCAGAAGAGTGGGGGAAGGTGTGGCAAGTCACCTTCGCGCCGGACAAGACACACGCCATGGTCATCTCACGATCCCCTGCCGCCTCTCAGGCCGTGGAAGGACAACTACAGTTTGAGGGCGAGCAGCTGCCTCTCCAGGAACACATCAAGATCCTGGGAGTCACCATGGATCGTGAGCTGCGCTACGACACCCACATCACGTCTGTAGCCCGCCAGACCTCTCAGCGTGTGTCAGCCCTGCGCAGGATGGCTGGCAGTCTGCACTCGCGAGGCATCCTCACTCTCTACAGGGCACAAATCCGTCCCTGTATGGAGTACGGTGCCTTGACATGGATGTCCAGCGCCCATACCCACACCAGCCGGCTCGACGCGATACAGAGGCGCGCTCTTCGTCTATTGGGGGAAGACGAGGAGAGCGTGGCAAGTATCACGTCACTGGAGCACTGGAGGGACGTGGCAACCTTGACGGTGTGCCACAAAGCTCAAGTGCTACATACACCTCACCTCTCCCGCCTCAGCCTGCCGCCACACCCACCCGGGAGAAATACGAGGCAAGCAGCGGATGGGGACCAGCAGGTACTGGTGCCTCTCTCCGCTCCTCACAACACCAGCGAACATTCAGAGCCAGGGCAGCGCGCCTGTGGAATCAGTTCACGGTGGCCACGCCTGCTGAGGTAGCGGGACTATCAACTCAGCAGACAAAAGTGGCCGCCAATGTCTGGAGAAGCGCTCTCCTGCCCGGCTAGTGCTGTGAAGTGTAGTGCAGTGAGTGAGGTGTCAAACCAATATACTAACGAGAAAAAGACGTTTAGAATAGTTCCTTGCCAACACAAGGAGCTTTATGTCTAAATCTCCTTATATACCTGATTTATTGTAAAATTTATAAGTGTAAGATAATGTTTAAATAAAAAAAAAAAAAGAGAGAGAGAGAGAGAGAGAGAGAGAGAGAGAGAGAGAGAGAGAGAGAGAGAGAGAGAGAGAGATAATATTAATAATAATAATAATAATAATGATAATAAATAATAATGATAATATTAATAATAATATTGGAAATTATAACAACAACAATAATAATAATAATAATAATAATAATAATAATAATAATAATAATAATATTATTATTATTATTATTATCATCATTATTATTATCATTACCGTATTCTTATTACAGTGGATAATGAATGGAAACACGTGTAAAGAGTTGAATTTATCTCCCTGTTGGTGTCGCCAGCAACTTCGTTAGGGGAAATACGTTTACTCCGGATCAAACCGTCCCCCATCCCTTTATATTGGTATTGTGACGACTGAGGATGCATCGCAGAGCCTGAATCCAGGTCGTTGATTGGTCCCCATCCGTGATCTGAGATTTCAGATTTCTGCAGCCTGATCCGCCCACACAACATAGCTTGAATTTATGTATATTTTTGTTTTTGTTAACATCTAATGCCTCCAGCACCTTCCTTTTTTTTTTGTCTAGACCAAGGTGTAGGACCCTCGTCATCCTAGGTCGCCACCATCACAATTTAAAGGAGCAAATTGAATTCGCCTGAAGAAGCCTCTGGCGAAACTAGTCGAGAAGTGAAATATACTCATTTATTATCACTTCTCTAATAATAATAATAATAAAAAAATCTAAAGATAATAATAAAAATAAAAAAATAAACAATAATGACAAACAATAATAATAATAATAACAATAATAATAATAATGATAATAATAATAATGATAATAATAATAATAATGGTAATAATAATAATCGTTATTGTTATTTCTATTATTATTATTATTATTATTATTATTATTATTATTATTATTACTATTATTATTATCATCATTGTTTTTAAAATCAGTGCTACGTTCCCCTTAAGGCATAAACGTCCTCCTCCTTCCGTGGCTTACGATATCTTATTTAAAAGTGTCTACAACAACTTTCTTGGAATTAATGTTTCTACATATTTACTTCAATATGGAGAAATACGATGGAGAGGAGAAACTAGCTTGTTTGTAAAGATTTAAAGAAACACGCTGGGCTGCCGCAGCCCATCTCAACCACGTCAGGCATACATCTGCACCACGTCACCAGCAAGACTTTCAAATAAGTTCACATAATTATGATCAGCAACACAAATATTCTATAATTAACTTAATATATAAATGTTCCCAAAAAATATTTAAAGTTGGAATATCAGGTTTTGATGCGAATAAACTAGTTTACATAAAATACATACTTATCTTTAAAATATATACAGTAAGCCTCCGCACTTGGCGAATCTCAGCTTGGCGAGATTCACTATTGGCGATAGGGTGACCAGGGACCACCAAGTGCACGCTTGGCGATTTGAATAAAAACTTGGCAGTCCTCTGGCTGCCACATGGCGAACCACGCGGCTCCCCGGTGATGTCTCTAAACCTATCAGTATGGAGTGTGAGAGTCTTCTTTAGCCATTTTGTTTCTGCTACCCTTTGTTCTGCTAGCGTGGGAACGATTTCTGGCGATTTACCGCCAACATAGCCTCTACAAACGCAACAGATGGTACCGGTGGGGGTAAGGACAATGGTGGTGCTGGCAAGGACGAAAGTGGGCGAGGGAAACCGGTGAATAAATGGGAGTTACAGCCTGTTACAGTCTGTTGTACATGTATTCTAATATGTGAAGGCAAAAGATTTTATTTCAGTACGAAAGATGGTATTTTATAGGTCAAAAGAGGGACTTTGGCAATGACCAAAGACTGTTTGAGACATTATTTAGGTAATTTTATGGTATATATATATATATATATATATATATATATATATATATATATATATATATATATATATATATATATATATATATATATATATATATATATATATATATATATATATATATATATATATATATATATATATATATATATATATATATATATATATATATATATATATATATATATATATGTTACTCACCAGTGTTGTAGAACAGGTACGGAAAATCATCGATCCAGCTTGCGAGATAAAACACATGGCCAAAGAAACTCGGAAATTGATCAATGACAAGCTTTTCACTTTCATTATTGCTGACCATCTGGTGAAAAAAAATGATACGCGGCTTAGTTTTCCGTCAGCTCTTTTTTTCTTTTTCTTTTTTTATATAATGGCATAACTCAAGAACAACAAAATGCCTACATAAATGCCGCTAAACATATCAAATCGAAAGCGTTAGTCAAAACCAGTCAATAATTCTCTTAAAATCTTCTTTTTGATGAGTTCGTATGTTCATAGGTAGCTGAAAATACAGTGGCAAGTTGGAAATTCCAAAGGTAGCCAGTAGATTTGGTAAATGGGTTAAGTTAGAGAGGTGGATACGATATTTTGCTGAATGTCTCTACTTTTTTTTATTATTATTATTATTATTAATATTATTATTATTATTATTATTATTATTATTATTATTATTATTATTTTATTATAAATATTATCACCATCATCATCAACATCATTATTGTAATCATTATAATAATTATTATTATCATTATTATTGTCATTATTATTATAATCATCATCATCATTGTTATTACTGAATGTGGGAGGTCGAAGGAGACAGAAATGAAAGGAGTTAAGATTATTTCATGACCGGCTTGGTCTTCTGTTCAGGGAGAACACTTCTGCTAAAGAAGATGAAGGCAAAAATGGTCGGTACATAAATTCAACTCCTTACACCTGTGTATTCCTTCACTTCCTCCCCTCCAACTTAACTGAATGTTTGTACATTATTATTATTGTTATCATGATATATCTAAGAGAAACTAGAGAAATACATAAACTAATCGATGAGGATATTTGTTTTTTGTAAGACTCGGAATCTTCATATATGATGTCTCTTTGTGTGAAAAGGTATATAGGTGTACAGGTATATAGGTAATTGTCTCAAGAGCTAGTTTAAGGGAAAGTGGCCTCATGGCGGGCAATGTAGATCAACTTCTGGAAACGATCCAGAAATTATTATGCGCCTAACATTTTCCCTCCCTGCTATATGAGCAAAGGTCCTTCTCATGCATTTTCTGTACACATTGACAGCAGCAATGAGCAATAACTCGCCGACCTGCTCCCAATGCCAGCGGGTCTTCACCTCGTATACGGGGTGGAGACGTCATGAGAGATCTGCCCCCGCCGTGGAATTTAATTTGACGGAAATGGACCAGGTCGTCTCAACTCGCTCCAAGGTGCACTAGGATCATGAGGATGCTCATGGCCACCTTCGAGGTGAACGACCGTGGGATCTGCAACATCAACCAGGTGGTCGTGGAACAAGTCATTCCCCACTGGACGCTCGAGTCGGTGAAGGGAGCGAGGAAAGGCCAACGCTAGAGGTCCCTACTTATGGACCTTAGCTCAGGCCCACGTCGAATAAGGGCCAGCCCACCACTTCCTTCTGGGCCTCCTGAGCCCACTTTGGAGAAGGCTGTAACACCTGCATATTGACGCTTAAGTGCACAGGTGTGTTAAAAAGCTCTCCATCTGTCTCATGATACATCTAATGCGGCACTATATGTAAGGGTGGCCGATGGGGGCCTGGGACTATAGAGATTTTTAACTCTGATCCCAGCCTTCAAGATGGAGTGTGAGAGGCTAGCTGCTTCACATGATTCTAGAGTAGCCAGAATACGAAAGACTTACCCTGATCCTCGGAGGCCCTCCAAGGAATACTTAACAGCTGCTGTCATGCAACACCATCATGAGCAGCTTTATGAGTCGGCTGATAGAAGGGGGCTTCAGGGTAACGATTGATGTCCTCCTACGCGTGAATGGGTTCACGACGAGACCTACTGCTGCCCATCTACGCCTATATAAATGCAGTCGGAACGTGGCTGAGCTTTGTCAGCACGAGGCTTCGGTAATCCAGGGTAGACCTTCTACTCGTGTTGTGTGACCTTGGATATGGGCTCATTAAGTCGTTGGGGCACATCCTACAGATGTGCCCTGTACTCGCGCCCGAGCGCACTAGAAGGCATGGCATTTGCTAAAATTTTCACAAAGCTCCTACTAAATAAAAAAAAATGAGAAGGGAACCATTTATTTATTTGCACGGCTGCCTGAGTAAGAAAAACAAATCTTTTTTTTTTTTTACGTAGGGAAGAGGGCCAGTTTGAAAAAGGCCCACTTGAGCGCTGGCTCTCCAAAGATTTCAAAAGTGCCAAAACTGTCAGCCAGAATTAGGGGAACAAATACCTCGATACCTCCCTCTTGAAAGAAGACAAGTTGTAGGAATTCGGAAATACAGATGCAGGGAGGGAGTTCCAGAGTTTACCTGTGAAAGGGATGAATGATTGAGCGTACTGGTTAACTCTTGCATTAGCGAGTTGGACAGAATAGGGATGAGAGGAAGAAGACAGCCTTGTGCAGCATGGCCGCAGGAGGAGGGGAGGCATGCAGTTAGCAAGATCAGTAAAACAGTTACCATGAAAATAGCGATAAAATATAGCAAGGGATGCAACATTTCGGCGGTGTGAAAGAGACTGAAGACAGTTAGTCAGAGGAGAGGAGTTGATGAGACGAAGAGCTTTCGATTCCACCCTATCAAGCAAAGCTGTGTGACTGGAACCCCCCCAAACATGCGAAGAGTACTCCATACAGTATGGATAAGGCCCTTATACAGTTGGAGGGCGAGAAAAACTGGCGGAGACGCCTCAGAACACCTAATTTCATAGAAGCTGTTTTAGCAAGAGATGAGATGTGAAGTTTCCAGTTAAGATTATGAGCAAAGGACAGACCGAGGATATTCATTGTGGAAGAGGGAGACAGTTGAGTGTCATTGAAGAAGAGGGATAGTTGTCTGGAAGGTTGTGTCGAGTTGATAGATGGAGGAATTGAGTTTTGAGGCATTGAAAACTACTAGATTTTCTCTGCCCCAATCGGAAATCTTAGAAAGATCGGAAGTCAGGCGTTCCGTGGCGTCCCGCGTGATCTGTTGATTTCCTGAAGGGTTGGACGTCTCTGAAAGAACGTGGAAAGATGTAGGGTGGTATCATCAGCGTAGGAGTGGATAGGGCAAGAAGTTTGGTTAAGAAGGTCATTAATGAATAATAGAAAGAGAGTGGGTGACAGGACAGAACCCTGAGGAACACCACTATTAATAGGTTTAGGAGAAGAACAGTAGCCGTCTACCACAGCAGCAATAGAGCGGTCGGAAAGGAAACTTGAGATAAAGTTGCAGAGAGAAGGATAGAAGCCGTAGGAGGGCAGTTTTGAAATCAAAGCTTTATGCCAGACTCTATCAAAAGCTTTTGATATGTCTAACGCAACAGCAAAAGTTTCACCGAAATCTCTAAAAGAGGATGACCAAGACTCAGTAAGGAAAGCCAGAAGATCACCAGTAGAGCGACCTTGACGGAAGCCATACTGGCGATCAGACAGAAGATTGTGAAGTGACAGATGTTTGAGAATCTTCCTATTCAGGATAGATTAAAAAACTTTAGACAAGCAAGAGATTAAAGCTATAGGACGGTAGTTTGAGGGGTTAGAACGGTCACCCTTTTAGGAACAGGCTGAATGTAGGCGAACTTCCAGCAGGAAGGAAAGGTAGAAGTCGATAGACAAAGTTGGAAGAGTTTGGCCAGGCAAGGTGCAAGCACAGAAGCACAGTTTTTGAGAACAATAGGAGGGACCCCATCAGGTCCATAAGCCTTCCGAGGGTTTAGGCCAGCAAGGGCATGGAAAACATCATTACGAAGAATTTTGATTGTAGACATGAAATAGTCAGAGGGAGGAGGAGAGAGAGGGACAAGCCCAGAATCGTCCAAGGTGGAGTTGTGAGCAAAGGTTTGAGAAAAGAGTTCAGCTTTAGAGACAGAAGAGATGGCAGTGGTGCCATCAGGATGAAATAAAGGAGGAAAGATGAAGAAGTGAAGTTATTTGAGATGTTTTTGGCTAGATGCCAGAAGTCACGAGGAGAGTTTGAGTTTGAAAGATTTTGACATTTCCTATTTATGAAAGAGTGTTTGGCAAGTTGAAGAACAGACTTGGCATGATTCCGGGCAGAGATATAAAGTGCATGAGATTCAGGAGATGGAAGGCTCAAGTACCTTTTGTGGGCAACCTCTATCATGTATAGCACGAGAAACCAAGGTTTAGAAGGTTTAGGTTGAGAAAAGAATGAGGAATGTACGCCTCCATGCCAGATACTAACACCTCTGTTATGCGTTCAGCACAAAGAGATGGGTCTCTGACACGGAAGCAATAATCATTCCAGGAAAATCAGCATAATACCTCCTCAGGTCCCCCAACTGGCAGAGGCAAAACGCCAGAGGCACCTTCGCTTTGGGGATCCTGCGGAGGGATTGGAAAAATAGGACAAGATACAGAAATGACATTGTGATCGGAGGAGCCCAACGGAGATGAAAGGGTGACAGCATAAACAGAAGGGTTAGAGGTGAGGAAGAGATCAAGAATGTTGGGCGTGTCTCCAAGACGGTCAGGAATACGAGTAGGGTGTTGCACCAGTTGCTCTAGGCCATGGAGGATAGCAAAGTTGAAGGCTAGTTCACCAGGGTGGTCAGTGAAGGGAGTGGACAGCCAAAGCTGGTGGTGAACATTGAAATCTCCAAGAATGGAAATCTCAGCGAAAGGGTAGAGGGAGAGAATGTGCTCCACTCTAGAAGTTAAGTACTCGAAGAAATTACTATAGTCAGAAGAGTTAGGGGAGAGATAAACACCACAGATGAATTTAGTTTGAGAGGGACTGTTAAGTAGTAGCCACATGGTGGAAAATTCGGGAGACTCAAGAGCGTGGGCACGAAAGGAAGTTGTTCTCTATGATGATATCTGGAGTGGTGTTAGTTTTCCAGGTGGTTTACGACTTTTCTGCCTGGCGCATGCTCACCAACTTAAAGCGTCCTGGTGCAACACAGAGGACCTGTGCGCTTTGGTGCGGGAACGCCCCTGGTCACTCCTCTTCCTTCATGACCCTGATCATCAGAGAGGTGATGGCTCCCGCATCCTTCTCCAGCTTGAGAGACCTGGATTTGTCCAGGGACGAGCTCAAACTCGTAGTAGTTAGAACCATGGAAGGTTCAGCCACCTTGGTGCGAGACATTGACGGGACGGGACACGCCTGAAAGCTGCCCATAGATAGGCCTAGCCCAACGACACCGGGAAAATTTCAAAACGTTCATCACCTGTCCATCTTCTCCATGGTGTTGGTTTAGTTATAGAGGAAAGTAAGTCTTGGTCGACTATAATTTTGCAGTTCAGGGGTGCCAGTCCGCTCTCCTTGATCATCATAATTATAGTATTATATGAAATCTTTCTGATGTTGATGATTTATCAATGTATATTTATAATATATATATATATATATATATATATATATATATATATATATATATATATATATATATATATATATATATATATATATATATATATATATATATATATATATATACTGTATATATTGACACTAAATTTATAAAGTAAATAAAAACTATTATAATAATAAAATCAAATACAAAACAAACTATTATTATGAGAGTGGGAGTCAGGGGTTAGAGACTTGCACAGAAACCAAAAGAAGAATTGCCAAACGCCTCGTCATCTAATTAGTGACGTGCATGAAAGTTTAGATACTTCACAAACTTGGTTCATGCTATGATGAATTTTGCTCAAAATGGCGGCAATGCAAAGTGATAATGGTAAATTTAGTGAGTGATTTAATTTCAACAGTTGTTGGCACTTTAGAATGTTGGCATCTTAGAATGTGGATCACTCAAGAGATTGAGTAATGAAGCATAATTCGAACACAAAATGAGGTCAGGCGTTTATTTTCCGTTTCGAAAGTGTTGACTATCTGACACAAAAAAAAATGTAAGGGTAGTGATTCCAATGTCATCTTTCAAGGGACAATGTGTGGGAAGTTCCATCATATGCTAATCTATATAATTTTTCCGAGGAACTTATCGTCAGTTAGGCCATCAAATAATTCTATTGATAGCCAATGAGTGTTGTTGCCAAAAAGGGAGGTAAGAATCGTAGGTTCTTACCTTACCTACATGATGCTGCAGGAAAATTAGGCCTGAGAGGACATTCAGTGAGTTTATATGTAACTAAGGTTGGGAGTAAGGTATATCATATAGACAGTAAATGTACATGGTACCATTGCTTGACGAAACTAGATAAGAAAGTATAATAAATGATTTTGGGATAAGAGAGATTTAGTCAAACTTAAATAAAATAGACAGGTCTAGGATTGCAAAGTTGTTTGGTGTAAAAACATGCTAAACACCAGGCTAGAGGGTAAAGCCGAACTTCTAACTGATTACTGCGATCTGTTGCCTGAAGTAGTGAAAACTAATATTAACCTTCTGTTACTCAAAGCGACTTTTGCGTGAGAGAGCGCTCGACTTCCACTGATGGTAAAAATTCCATTAATGCAATGATCAATAACTTTTCATATGTAATAGCAAAAAGCTGGTCAAGGGCAATATGCAACAAAAAAAAAAGGCCCACTAAGTTGCCAGTTCCCTTGCAGGTCGCAGAGCGTTAACCCAAAAACATTAAAAAAAAAAAAAAAAAAATACATCTCTTGAAACCTGCCTCTTATAAGAAGTCAAGTCATAGGAAACTGGAAATGCAAGGGTAGGGTAGTTCTAGATTTTACCAGATAAAGGTATGAATAAATGTGAATACTGGTTATCTCTTGCATTAGGGAAGTGGATAGAGTACGGGTAAGAAGAAGAAAAACCTGTGCTGTGATGCCGCAGAAGGGATGGCATGTAGTCAGTAAGATCAGAAGAGCAGTTAGAATGAAAATACTGGTAGAAGGTAGCAAGATAAACAACATTCCAGCAGTGAGAAAGGATGAAGACAGTCTTTCATAGGGGAGGACTTTTCATTCCACCCCATCTAATAAAACTGTGCTAGAGGAACCACCATTCAAAAGAAGAGTAATCCATACAAGGGTGGATAAGACTTTTGTAAAGAGTTAGCAGTTGGAGTTGTGGGAAAACTCGCAGAGACGCCTCATAAAGCCTAACTTCACATAAGCTGTTTAAGCAAAAAAAAAAAAAAAAAAAAAAAGAGTGAAATGAGGTTTGCAGTGAATTTCCAGTTTAAATTTTAAGTGAAAGTCAGACCGAGGATATTCATTGTAGAAGAAGGGAACAGTTGCGTGTCACTGCAAAAGAGGGAATAGTTGTCTGGAAGAATGTGTAGATTTGATAAATGGAAGAATTGCGTTTTTGAGGCATTGATTATATATATATATATATATATATATATATATATATATATATATATATATATATATATATATATATATATATATATATATATATATATATATATATGCCGGTATAGTAAGGTTACAATGGATAAAGAAAAAAAAATAGTTTTTGAAAATAAAGTCTTACGAAGGAT
>NC_059281.1:1216657-1237440 GCF_017591435.1 Portunus trituberculatus
CTATCAAAGTTCTTCTTGAGGCACAGGACAGAGCTTTTAAAAGTGCTATGGATATCGTTGTAGAACAATTAACAGCACGTATACAAGCAACTGAAAACCGAACAGAAGACCTAGTGAGAAGTCTCGAATTCACACAAGCAGAAGTAAAGGACCTTCAAAACGAGTTAAAGGTACTTCGCAAGTCTGACAGTGAAAGTCAAGGAACAATTAATACATTAAGATCAAGAATTGAAGAATTGGAAAGATCAAATTATCAAGAAGACTACAACAGACGAAGTAATCTACGATTCACTGAAATTCAAGAGAAACA
Source organism: Portunus trituberculatus (assembly GCF_017591435.1). Taxonomy (NCBI): domain Eukaryota; kingdom Metazoa; phylum Arthropoda; class Malacostraca; order Decapoda; family Portunidae; genus Portunus; species Portunus trituberculatus. The sequence goes on from NC_059281.1 coordinate 1,216,968, forward strand.
GGGTGAGACATGGGAGGAAACGGCAGTAACCATCATGAAGTTAATAGAAGAAAAGCTTCAGTTACCGGCAGTTAAACTTGAACGAGCACACGGAACCGGCCCAGTCACACAAACAGGACACCGTGTGATTGTGGTCAAGTTCGAGAAATTTGGTGACCGTGAGGCTGTCATACGGAACTCAAGGAAGCTCAAAGGAACTGGAATATATATTAATGAAGACCTGTGTGCAGCTTCGCAGGAATTGAGGAAAATCCAGTTTCCTTTATTGAAGAAGGCCAGAGAGGAAGGGAAGATTGCCTTTTTCAGACATACAAAACTGATCATTAAAGAGAGAACGAGTCATGTTTCGAGCAATGGTGATGGTGACGTCAGCAGGATACAACGCTCGCTGGTTGGTGGGATGGCAACGAATGGTGCTGGCGCTAGTGTCGACGGAGGTGTAGTAATGGCCCCCACTGGTGCTGGTACTAGTAGTTCTGCTGCTTCCGCTGCTGGTGCTGGTAGTCCTGCTACTTCTCCTGATGGTGCTGGTTGACCTGCTGCTTCTCCTGATGGTGCTGGTGAACCTGCTGCTTCTCCTGAAGGTGATGGTGGTCCAGCTGCCTGTGCGAAAACTACAGCTCGTGCCTCTGCTGTGAGTGGTGGGAGATATGCCATGGCTGCGACCGGTGGAGGGCCAAAAGAAAGATCTGCTGCTGCTTTTGGTGGTGCCGGTGGTCCTGCTCCTTATCCTGCTGGTGCAGATGGACCTGCTGCTTCTCCTGCTGGTTCTGGTGGACCTGCTGCTTCTCCTGGTGGTCCAGCTGCTATGCAATGAAACACACGACGACAGACAAGCCAACGCAAAAACAAATAAAAATCGCTCCAACTTGTTATTCATTACATAATGCTAGTTTTGGTTAATGATGGATCTCTGTCACAAGTTAGCTTTTAACACATTAAGTGATGAGTTATTGCACTTGGATCTTCATACCTCCTTCCAGTCTAATTGTGAAACTAATTTTGAAAATTTAGAATTCCATCCCTTCTTTATAGATAATGAAAAATATAACAACGAGATAGAGATGAATTAATTTTTTGTGCATAAAAGGTTTAATGTTGTTCCGAAATCAAGATATATATATTTTTAGATAACCCTTCCCTACTAAGCAATAGAGCCTTAACCATTTTAAATCTCAACATTAGATCCATTCCAAAAAAACCTTCAGTTTGTAAAAGATACAATTATGAATAGTAGCTCAGTCAAGTTTGATATTCTAGGGTTTACTGAAATTAGGTTAGACTCTCATCTTTGTTCATTGTATGAAATACCAGGGTACCATATGTTTACAAGATCCAGAAATGTGCATGGTGGAGGAGTTGCTTTATATATTTCAACAGATTATGACACATCAACACAAAACCAATTAACAATTTCTGAATCATTTATCGAAACCATAGGTATTGAGACTACAATCGCAAATAAGAAGTATTTATTTATGCGTATCTATAGACCTCCAAATGGTCATTTTGGTAATTTTTTGAATGAAATAACTGATATTCTCTCACTGTTAATGAATAACAAATATCATAAAATTTACCTTCTTGTAGATTTCAACTTAGACTTATTGAAAAGTGATGAAAAAAATGTTTTTGAATTTCTTAATCATATGTTCTCCTTTTCACTGTATCCCTTAATCAACAAACCAACTAGACTAACAAGCACTTCAGCCACATTCATAGACAACATTTGGACTTCACAACCAGAAGAGAATATGTGGACTGACGGAGTGTTGTTGGCTCACTACCGCTCGTTTGTGGTCAAATTAAGGTAGTTTACCCCCCACACTGACGTGGCTCTTGCCGGCAGCTATGAGAGGAGGCGACGTTTTCCAGGCTAGCCAGCGTAGCGGGGGATGGACACCAGCCGCCATACACACCACTACCCCTGTTCTGTCCAGCGAAGATTGTGTGAGGTCGTGCCGCAGGGGAGGCACGAGCGACGGGATCAAGCACGAGGAGCCAGTGTGGGCGAGTTGTGGGCCCTTACGAGTGCGTGGGACTCCCTACATGTGTTGCCGCCGTGCCAGTGGAGGAGACGGCCATGAGAGGAGGGAGACACGACGTTGGAGACGTGTGATCACCAAGACTGTGGTGCCTGCTGTGCTGCTAGTTCTGTGCTCTGTAAATAAACTGCAATTGGGAGAACAGTGTTTCGAGTTACGCCCTGCCACAAGCTATCTAGGCATTATGGCAGTCCAGCCCTCCCTTGATCTGAGACTGATACCGAAGTACGACGGCTCAGGCGCGCAGTCAGTGCTGGAATGGATAAAAAAGCTCGAGATCATCTGTAAGCTGCGCAACGTCAGTGATGTGGCCAGTGTTATCCCTCTGCGTCTGTCGGGAGGTGCATTCGCCGTATACTTGCAGCTTGCAGAGGCGGACAGGAAGAAAGTTGAGAAGATCAAGGCGGCGCTTGTGGGCGCTTTTGCCGTGGATTCGTATATCGCATACGAACAGTTCATCTGCCGGAAACTACAAGCTGGTGAGAGTCCGGATGTCTTTTTGGCGGAGTTACGCCGCCTGGCATCACTGTTCGGAGGCATGTCCGAGAAGGGACTCGCCTGTGCTTTCGTCGCTGGTCTTCCGGAAGGCATCAGGCGACTACTGAGAGCGGGTTCGCGGATGGAGACACTTGACCTGCCTCAAATCCTGGCGCGGACGAGGGCAGTGGTCCATGACGATGGTGCCGGTGGTGTCCATGAAGTATGTTTCGGCGCCAGGGCTGGGAATACGAACATTGGCCCAGATCAACGGTGTTTCGTCTGCAATGGTGTGAACCACTTTGCCAGAGACTGCTTGGCTCGTGAAGACACCTATAGCGGCAGGAGCCAGAGGAGCGCTGGACGCACTTCAAGACGTGGTGTGAGGTGCTACCGCTGTGGTGTCCTGGGCCACATCGCGTTGGCATGCCCGGGAAACGACCGTGGAGTGGAGGCGTCAGCGCCAGCCTCCTCTCTGGACAAGCAGTGAATGAGGAGGGAGACACGACGTTGGAGACGTGTGATCACCAAGACTGTGGTGCCTGCTGTGCTGCTAGTTCTGTGCTCTGTAAATAAACTGCAATTGGGAGAACAGTGTTTCGAGTTACGCCCTGTCACAGAATATTAGTAGTTACATCATTGAGACCGATATTTCAGATCATTTTCCAATTATTTCCCAATGTAAACTTGAATATCCCACTTATAAACCACAATATATTAGTAAGAGATTAATAACAGAAGCAGCATTAGAAGCTTTTAGTAATAATCTATCAGCAATTGAGTGGAATGTTGTACTGAACTCCTCGTGTCCTGACCAAGCCTATAATTTGTTTCATATGAAATTTGACAGCTTATTTCAAGAGCACTTCCCAATCAAAAATATTCGCTTTAAAAAAAAAAAAAATGAAATTAGTCCTCACATTACTCCAGCTCTTAAAACCAGTATTAAAGAAAAACACCGATTAAAAAGACTTGCCAAGAAATGGTCATTGACCTATGGAAAATTATACAAACAATATAGAAATAAACTGACATCAATTTTACGGTCAGCAAAGGATATGTATTCTAAAAACCAACTGACAGTAAACCAAGGTAACACAATAAACACTTTTAGGTAGATCACATAACTTAAAAGCTAACATTGAACTACATCCTACGTGTATAGATACAGCCACTGCATTTAATGAACATTTTTTAGGAAGTAAATTCACATTAGCAAAAGAAGAAACTGATTATTCAAAATATCTCTTTAACTCCCCAGGTTTTTTCAATGTATTTGGCTCCCACCTACACAACCGAGGTAGAGAAAATCATAACATCGATGAAAACAGACTCCTCTGGATTTGATGACATCTCTCCAAAAATACTGGAACGCACTTTATCTGTCATATCAGCTCCCTTAACTCACATAATAAATCTTACATTAAAAACAGGTAAATTTCCTAATAAATTAAAACTAGCTAAAGTAATTCCTATATTTAAATCAGGTGACAGAAGTGATATTAAAAACTACCGACCTATCTCTATACTTCCAGCCTTCAGCAAAATTTTCGAAAAAATCATCTCTGTTAGACTAATAAATTATCTAGAAACTAACATTCTCTTAACAGAAAACCAACACGGCTTCAGAGTTCATCATTCCACTGAATCTGCAATACTTCAACTTGTTAACAACGTGTATTCGAGTTTAGAAGAAATATGTATGTTATTGGTGTATTTCTAGACCTATCAAAAGCTTTTGATATGTTGGATCATAAAATTTTATTGTATAAATTAGAACATTTAGGAATTAGAGGTTTGCCACTAAAGTTATTTCAAAGATATCTTGATTGTAGAAAACAGGCAGTATATTGTAATGAAAATTATTCCTCACGGAAGTCCATATATAAAGGAGTACCACAAGGTTATATATTAGGTCATATACTCTTCCTGGTCTATATAAATGATATAGTTAATGCCAGTACAAAATTAAAGTTTGTTATATATGCTGATGCTACAACTCTGTTATTAAAAGATAAAAACATAGATTCTCTGCACACTAGTATAATATTTGAATTAAATAATGTAAACTTATGGTTAAGATCTAATAAGCTAAAACTTAACATCTCAAAAACTCATTTTATACTTTTTCAAAATAGGTCAGTAAAATATCATATGAATCCAGTGTTATTGGATGGTGAAATTATAAAAAGTTAATTTTACAAAATTTATTAATCAAACTTGTTTAAAATTTTCTAAGATGACTGGAATATTGTATAGAATAGATTGAGGCTATGATCAGCATATATCATACTTTGTGCTATCCACACCTTATATACTGCGTGTCTCTATGGGCATGTACTTGGCCATCCTTTTTAAATAGAATAGTAATAGCCCAAAATAAATTTTTACGATGTATGTATTTTCTTAAGAAATTTGATTCCACTGTTCATGTATTTTCTGAAGCTAGACTGATGAAGTTTTCTGACATTCATAAGTATTTCACATTATTATTGATATTTAAAACTAGAGAACATAATAATTCAATATTTAAGTTAAATGAAAATTTTAAAAATACCAGAAGTAACCATATCAATTTAATTTGTCCAGTATTCAAAACAACATTGTTCAAAAACAGTGTAGTCAGCTTTGGCACTAGATTATTTAATAGTCTCCCTCATGATAAAAAAAAGTTTCTTTAACCACAATCAATATCCATGGATATAAGAAAGAAATAAAATATCACCTGCTGTCTCAACAATAAATCCTACTTATGCAAATTTCTATAAATATGTACTCTACAGTATAAATGTCAATAATTTGTTCCCACACCTGTAACAAGGTAATATTTAGAACGTCCGTTATGGAGCTGCAGCTCAACGGACCATAGCTAATGTAATTTAAAACTATGTATGTATCATATCATAACTGTACTGTATATTAGCAATAAATTTACTTACTTACTTACACGCACACACACACACACACACACACACACACACACACACACACACACACACACACACACACACACACACACACACACATACACACACACACAACACACACACACACACACACACACACACACACACACACACACATGCATCTATTACTTACATACTTAATATTTTGTTAGAGAGAGAGAGAGAGAGAGAGCCACGCCAGAACTGACGATTTACGTCAGGAGCGTCTCCTACAGCGGCTCCTTACGGTGGAAAGACACACAGCCACACCCTTCCCACCTGCAGCGCCTCAGCCCGCCCACCACCTCACTTCATTTCAGTCCTTACCACAACCTCGCCCACTCCTTCCTCAGCCTGGTATCTGGAATCAGAGCCAGGGGCGGCAGTGGACCACTCCTCTTCACCAGTACCAGCAGTCGGCCGCGGACCCTAACCACCACCTCGGACTAGCAGGCCTCGCTCACTACCATCCCTCACCATGGTACAGCCAGCTTGCCCCGCCGCCAACTAAAGGTCGTCTCTAGCAACGTCCGTGGTCTCCGGACTAACCTTGCAGACTTATACCACAACTGTGTGCAACGACACAATGCAGACGTTGTTGTGGTGACAGAGACATGGCTGAACAGTGAGGTGGAGCCCACGTATGGCAGGATGCAGGGCTTCACCCACTGGGTGAGGAGGGACCGACAGGAGCGAACAGGAGGTGGAGTGGCTGTCTGCTTCAAGGAAGGAATGCAGGCCCAGCTACTCGACATAGACACGCCTCCACTGATGGAGATGATGTACTTCCGAGTAACGCTGGCAGACCGCTCAGCCCTCCTACTGTGTGCCCTGTATCGCCCCCCGCGACAAGGGCCTGACTCACTCCTGTACCTGACTGAGACTTTAGACAACCTGATGATGGCACACAGCTGCAGCCACGTGCTGATTGTGGGGGATCTCAATCACCACCTGGAAAGAGACGCCTACGAGAATCTCCTGGAGGTGCAGGGTCTGACAGATCATGTCACCTTCCCCACACATGAACGAGGAGGGACATTAGACCCTGTCATCTCAGACTACCAGGAGGACAAGCTTCAGTGTCATCAGCTGGGGCTCGTGGGCAGCTCTGATCATCACGCTGTACTGACACAGCTGGAAGTGGGCGTGGCTCAGGACGAGGCCACCACCCGCACCATCTGGCTGTGGAACAAAGCAGACTGGGCTTCCCTGCGCCGCGACCTGACCCACACCCCATGGGCCACTCTGCTACAGGGAGGAGCAGAGAGTGAAGCACTTGCACTCACCTCTCACCTTCTCGCCCTCCAGAGACGCCACGTCCCACACAGGGAATACACCACCAGACCGACGGATCAGCCATGGTTTGGCTACCGTTGCCGTGTTGCTGCTGAGGCAAAGTATGCTGCCTGGCTCCGCTACAAGAGGAACCCGACTCGGCGCAACAAGGACTTGCATAGGGCTGCATGCAGGAGGATGGTGGTAACCAGCAAGTGGGCCTTAAAAAAGTGGGAGGAAAGCCTGCGCCGGAAACTGTGTGGCACTGGCGTAGGAAACAAAACTTGGTGGTCCCTTGTTAAGGACAAACAGGGAACTGGCCACCAAGAATCCATCCCTCCCCTCAGCAAGCAGGACGGTACTGTCGCCACCAGCAGTAAGGAGAGGGCACAGTTGCTGGCTTCCTTGTTTGCTGGAAAAATGAAGGTGGGGAATCCACAGCAGCCACCGCCTCAGCTGGTCCAGCAATGTGAGAAGACTGTCACCATGGTGGAGGTGACGCATCAGCAGGTGAAGCGATTATTGCGGGGGCTGGACACACAGAAAGCCACCGGCCCAGATGACATCAGCCCAGATGACATCAGTGTGGAAGGAGGCTCGAGTAGTTCCCGTACACAAAAAAAGCTCCAGGACGGACCCAAAAAACTACAGACCCATATCCCTGTTGTCAGTGGTGGGTAAAGTGTTTGAGAGGGTCATGGCAGAGGTGGTGTGTAGCCATCTTAAGGACAATGCCCTCCTCTCAGACCAACAGTTTGGGTTCAGACCTGGAAGGTCAACCTCCGACCTAATGATGCTTCTCACCAGGCAGTGGCAGGACGCCCTCGACGACGGCAAGGACACTATAGTGGTTGCTTTGGACATAGCTGGAGCTTTTGATAAAGTATGGCACAACGGATTACTAGAAAAGCTTCGTGCTAAAGGCATCCAGGGTGGCTTGCTACGACTCCTGGGAAATTACCTGCAGGACAGAAGCCTCAAGGTGGTTGTCAACGGGCAAACATCTGAGTCCCTGCCTGTGGAGGCATCAGTGCCACAGGGTTCAATTCTTGGCCCACTCCTGTGGAATATCTACGTGGATGATCTTCTCCAGCTACTGCCAGGAGTCAAGGCCTATGCTGATGACTGCACCCTCTCCTATACCTATCCACGCCAGGACAGTGGGCGGGCTGCTGAGGCCATCAATCAGCAGCTACGAGTGATAGAGGAGTGGGGTGCTCGCTGGCAAGTGACATTCGCGCCGGAGAAGACACAGGCAATGGTTGTCTCTCGGTCCCCAGCCGCCATGGCAGCAATGGCAGGAAAGTTGTCTTTTGGCGCTGCTGCTCTCCCACTCCAAGATGACGTCAAGATACTTGGAGTGGAGGTGGATCGAGGGCTGAGGTTTGACAGCCATGTCAAAACCATTGCCAAGAAAGCCTCTCACAGGATCTCCGCTCTCAGAAGGATCGCCAGTTTCCTCGACAGGAAGGGAGACTGCTGCTGTACAAGGCACAGGTGCGGCCCCACCTTGAGTACGCAGCTCTCTCCTGGATGTCCTGTGCCGCCACACACAGAAGGAGACTGGACAGCATCCAACGCCGCGCCATACGGCTAGTAGATGCTGCAATACCACCTCACCCAGAGCCTGAGCGTCCTCTTGATTCACTGGAACACCGCAGAGATGTGGCGGCAATCGTAGTGTTCCATAAGGCACAGGTGCAAAGAGTGCCACATCTGGCAGGGCTGCGTCATCCTCTGAGAGTCACCGCACGGAGCACGAGAACGGTGCTCAATGGTGGTGACGCCGTAGAGGTGCCGCGATCCCACGGGTGTCAGCATCAACGCACCTTCGCAGGACGCGTCTCCAGGATGTGGAACTTGTTCACGGCCGCGGTGCCTCACGTCCAGGAGATGAACACACACAGTGTCAAACTGATGGCACATAAGTGGAGACAGACACTGCCAACTCCTCTGACACTCTTTGTGACGTGACACTCAGTGTAGTGCAGTGCGTGAATAGTGCTAGTGAAGTGAAAAGAATAGTGCTCCATTTACATGCTGACCATCTTGTATATTATCTATTTTTAAGTCTTGTAAATATTGTAGAGAAATAGATTGTAGTACCCTTAGAATAGGTAGCACACGACAGTGCGCCTTTGGATACATGTTCTTCTGTATAAATTATGTTTAAATGAAAAATAAAAAAAAGAGAGAGAGAGAGAGAGAGATTTTGGGTTTTTACCTCCAGCTATGATGTGGTGTTAGACCGATGACAAGTAGGGAAGACAGAAGAAGTCCCTTTTCCTTGAGCATTGACAAGATGGTCTCTGCCCTGGAAGGTTCACTGGACAATATGATGATAGGGTTGGTCCTTGGGAGCTGTATGATATCTTCATGTGTATAATTATCGGAAAAAGACTTGAGTGAGTTTTCTTTCCTGATTTGAAACGTAAAATCATACTGTAAATTAAGGAAAACCGAAAGAACAGTTTGAGCTTCGTTAGACCCGTCGTGTAGCACCGACAGTGATTGGGTACCAGGGAAGAGAGACTTCACTATGTTAAAAAGCGTCTCACTATCACCAGTAGAGAGTATTTCTTGATTTTCTCGGATGAAAAATTTAGTTTTAGGTGACACATATTTCAAAATGTTTCTTTCAATGCAAAGTGCAGCTTCAGAATTTCCATTCCATTCCTTACGACAATATGTTGAACCTAGAATAGATAAACATAATTAACAAAACTGTATAAAAATTCCAAGTCTCTTTTTTTCGCATAATATAAAGTGTCAATAATTGAATTGACATTAAAACATTCATGCATTAACATGTCACTGATGAATGAATTGAGATATTAATAACCGTAAATATAGGTTTATTAGGAGCAATTATGGAGTCAGTTCTTGAAGAAGGTGATATATATATACATATATATATATATATATATATATATATATATATATATATATATATATATATATATATATATATATATATATATATATGTATATATATGTATATATAGAAACATAATCAGACTTGTTTAAGAGAACAACGCCTCTCCCTTTGTCAGGTCTACAGATCACCAGGTCCTTGTTCTTACCTAGATTTTTTAACAAGTTAAAAAGTTAAAATCAGATTTAGAGAAGACAGGAGAAAATACTTTGTATGAGCTAAAAGTATAAAAAGTACTGTGTGCAAATTGTTTTATGGAAGTTAAAACATTACTGAAATCAACATCTGGTGTGATTTTCAAGCCTTTTATCCGCTTGATACTAAGTTCTCTAAACTTGTTTTCGATGACATCTATAAGCTCAAAACTAAAGTTGAAGATAAAATCACACGCTTCATTAATAATCTTAAAACTCTTGGTGCTGTTAATGAGGAAGAAGCTTCACTTCTGAAACCCACTGGTTCGAATCCTGCTGTGATGTATGGACTCCCTAAGGTTCATAAACCTTCTGTCCCACTTAGACCTATCATTGCGGCATATAATAGTGCCTCTTATAATCTTGCAAAATTCCTGGTTCCCATTCTTAGGCCATACACTACTAATAACTATACTGTAAAAAATTCTGATGAACTCTCTCAATCCCTTTCGAACTACAGACTACCAGAATCGTGTTTTATGGTTAGCTATGATGTTCAGTCACTTTTTACTAACATTCCACTGGATGAGACAATAGATATATTTGTAAATTCTGTGTTCTCAGGTCTGGACATTTTTAAAAATATGACAAAATCCCTATTTACGAATCTACTACGTGTTTGTGTTAAGGATTATCTATTTGTGTTTAACAATGAATTATATAAACAAACAGACGGCGTGGCGATGGGCTCACCACTCGGACCCACCTTCGCTAACATCTTCCTTTGTTACTACGAACGAAACTGGCTCGATGATTGTCCTATCGCTTTCAAACCTATGTCATATATACGATATGTTGATGATACTTTGGTGTTTTTTAAGGAAGCATCACATGCAGACCATTTCCTACATTACCTTAACTCACAACATGACAATATCAAGTTCACTATGGAATCTGAAATAGACTCACAAATCCCCTTCCTTGACCTAAACATCACAAAAATCAATGGTAGACTTTCCACCTCTATTTATCGTAAACCTACATTTTCTGGCCTCGGTATTAGTTTTTTCAGCTTTTGCAGTTTCCGTTTCAAAATCAATTCAGTCCGTACCCTCTTACACCGTGCCTTTGCTCTGTCTTCTTCTTACCTAAATTTCCATAATGAAGTTACTTTCCCAAAGGATTTTTTCTATAACAATGGCTTCACCACCAACCTGTTTGAGAAAACTCTGAATAACTTTCTCCAAAGTAAATACCTTCTTAAAAATCCAATTACCACTGTTGCCAAAGAAACAATCTATTTACGTATTCCATTTTTAGGTGAGGTTTCCAAGAAATTAGAAAGGGGTCTCTATGAAAAACTTACAAAATATTATCCTGATAAACATTTTCGTATTGTGTCTACAAATAGTCTATGTATAGGTAGTTTTTTCCTCTTTAAGGACACTCTGCCAACTACCTTACGCTCGTCGGCTGTTTATTGTTTCACTTGTCCCAGCTGCCAGGCTGAGTATGTGGGTAGCACCTTGCGCTTACTTATAAACCGAGCCAGCGAGCATTTAGGCCAGTCTGCCAGAACAGGGCGCCCACTACACAACGCCCCATTTTCCGCGATACGGGACCACTGCCTCTCATGTAAGGTTCAACCCAATCTCAGTCATTTCCGTATCCTCGCCACCTGTAATAGACACAGTTTAAGAATACTGGAATCCCTATATATTTCCCAAGTAAAGCCATCCCTCAACAATACTCTGTCAGCATACCCACTTATGATAGTGTGAATTTTTACCATTGTAATTCTCTTTGTATTTTTACCTTATTCTTTTATACTTATATTTGTTTTATCGTTTTATTTTATTTTAGACCACTGATGATGACATAAGATGAAATGTCGAAACGTTTGGCCCATTAAAGATGCTGCTCGTAGCTTCCTTAGTTATTGCTTTCCTGCTGAAAATACTATCAACATTTCATTTTCTTCCCGCAAGTTGGCACGTGTGTTAGAATGGCTTTATCTTTAGAACCCTATAATTTTGCATTTTAAATATTAGTAATTTTGGGTTAATATAGTATTGTGGCCCTATAAGAATGTGATTCATTTTAATGTGGCCCAAACACTAAAAAGTTTGCACAAATTTGAGTAATTGGTGCAACACCCTACTCGTATTTCTGACCGTCTTGGATATACACCCGTCATTTATGACATTTCCTTACCTATAATATTTATGTTTATGCATCTCCACCAGTTGTTATCATCCTCCATAACTGCCAACTCTGTATAAGGGTATTATGCGCCCATGTCTGGAGTTATCTTCACATGTTTCAGGAAGCCGGGGGAGTTAACTCATACAGTTTTATTAGATAGGGTGGAATCAAAAGCTTTTCGTCTTATCAATTCCTCTCTTTTCACAACCTCTTTCTCACCGCCTGAAAGTTGCATTTCTTGCTGCCTTCTATCGCTATTTTCATGGTAACTGCTTGGTTTCAGGTATATGGCTACCAGTCACGTGTAAAGCGGGAGACTGACAAGAAAGGAAGTATGAAGACGACAGTTAAATTAAGATAGTCGTCCAAGTGTTAGTGCCAAAAGCAGTAAGGATTGGTCTGTCACCTCTCACGAACAACAAAAGGTGCAAGCGACTCGTACTTTTGAAAGGCAGGAAAGTGGACTACAACGGCTGCAGTGAAGTACATGGGAGAGGATGTCCGCTCTGCTGCAGTACACATGTTGTGTTGTAGTGCAGCTGAACTTTCCATAGGCTCCATGTATGAAGGTAAGCTATCTATGGCCGCCGGTCGTGTACAAGGTCGTGAGGCAAATGTGATGAGAGACACAGGAGCGACTGGATGTGTTGTAAAAGATGAGTTTGTGTATATTGGTGATTATACTGGCCACCATGTAATGCTCAGGATGATTGACGGGTCAGTTATCAGAGCACCAGAAGCTGTGGTTGTATGCATTTCTCCATTTTATACTTAATCTTTTACAGCTGCAGTCTTGGAGCATCTTGTTAGTGACTTCATCTTAAGAAATGTTACTGGAGCCATGTCGTACCAGGGTAAAAGCGTGGTTACACAAACTAAACGAGAGAAGCAGCTTAAAGTGTCTAGGGCAGGGGTTCTTAACCGGGTGTTCGCACCCCTAGGGGATGCACCCTTAGGGGGTGCGAGCCTGGTTCCTAAGGGGTGCCGGGATACCTGTGAAAATTTTAAGAAAATATATGTTATTTCCTGCGCTTCTTATTAAAAAAAAAAAATAAATAAATAAATATTTTTTTTGCTTTAACTTCTTATACAGTGTTCGAAGAGATACATCTAAACCTATTCTCCTAATGAGGGGATAAAGTTGCAACAAACTCGAGTACAGGGTAGTACACGTATGTGATTTCAATGAACGAGGAAAGGAAGAGTATAGGACACGTACGCAACACAGAGAGATGGAGGTTATCCTTATGTCTCACTGTCTCACACCACACCACAGTGACTACACCACTCAGCCCACCCGCGCAATCAACACGTATATTCTTCTGCTTAAGTGAGTTATGGTCTCCCTGTTTTATTATTTTTTTCTTATCGATACATATAAAGTAGTGTGGAAGATTGGTTCCGTTGTGTTTTGATTCTGTATATTTTTGGTTTCTTTACAATACATATTTCAACCGGTGATAGGTTGTACGTAACATCGATCATCAACTACAGCGGTGTAGTCACTGCAATATTTTCATAGAATGTATTGTGATACCTACAAATCTACTGATAAAAAAACCATGTATTTCACTTTTTCCATCACATATATTGGTTCCAAATCATAAAAGAGAGGAAAACACCTATTCATGAATGTTTCTTGATTTCCAGATTTTTCTTCAGCATGTCGAAGAAACGAAAGTGGAATGATGAATATGTTAAGTTTGGTTTCACCTATACTACAGAGAAGGATGGGACACAACGTCCACAGTGTATCCTGTGCAGCACACTCTTCTCTAATGCGAATTTGAAACCATCAAAGCTTGACGAACATTTCAAGAAGAAACATGGTGATAGGGATGCAGAAAATTATATTGTGACATTAAGGGCCAAAAGACGTAGGTTTGATCAGGTTGGCACATTGCCGACATACGGATTTTCACCAACAGCGAAGAAACCTTTACTGCGTGCTTCATATGAAGTTGCATACCAGATTGCTAAATCAAAGAAACCTCATACAATTGGTGAGGAATTGATCAAACCATGTGCCCTTGAAATGGCAAAGATTGTTCTCAGCAAGGAAGCTGAAAAGTAACTCCAACAAGTGTGTGTCAAAGGATGTGATCCATAACTGAATCATCGACATGAGTGGTGACATCCTGGAACAAGTTGTAGCTGACATCAAGGCTAGTCCAGTCAAGATTAGCCTACAAGTTGATGAATCAACAGATGTATCCAACTGTTGTCAGCTATTGACAGTAGTTCACTACGTGAAAGAAAAAAAGTTGGAAGAAAGTTTTCTCTTCTGTCAATCCCTGAAGACAACTGCAGAAGCTAAAGATGCATGTGCTTAATAATATACAAGGATTCTGATCAAAAAATTAACTTCATCTTGACATAATTGGTTCAATATGTACCGATGGTGCACCAGCCATGCTAGGCAGTCGTTCTGGGTTTGTTGCATTAATGAGGAAAGAAATTCCTAATCTGAAAATCACTCACTGCTTTCTTCATCGTCACGCTCTTGCAGCAAAGACATTGTCTTGAGATCTGAAGAAAGCTCTGGCTGTTTGTGTTAAGGCTGTGAACTTGATTCGCAACCGGGCTTTGAATCATCGATTGTTTCAGTCACTTTGCGAGGAAATGGGCCAGGAACACACTGTGCTTTTGTACAAACTGAAGTGAGGTGGCTGTCACGCGGTCGTGCGCTATCTCGTGTGTTTGAACTGAGAGGAGAAATTCACCAGTTTCTCTGTGAACGGGTGCAAGAACTGGCCATATATTTAAATGAACCTAGTTTTGTTCAAATGCTTGCCTACTTGGCTTATGTGTTTTCAGCACTCAATGAATTCAATCTCTCTCTGCAGGGAAGACGACTTAACATTGTGACTGCAAGCGAGAAATTGGCTGCATTCAAGGAAAAACTTGTCTTGTGGATAAAGCGTGTGAAGATGGGAAATTTGGTGAATTTCCCCTGCCTGGAAGACACAGTCACGGAAAATTCTACCCTGCCTCCAGACTTTGTTGCAAAAATTGTTGAACATATGCAGATGCTGTGTACTTCCTTTGATGGCTACTTCTCGTGTGGAGAGTTGTAAGCCTGTAATAACTGAATCTTGAACACTTTCATGCAAAATTTGGAAGATGTTGATGAAGACGGGAGCATCACGATTGTGTCTTATCGACATGAGACACAATCGTGGAGTCCAAATGGAGTTCATTAATATTCAGCTGGACCACTTCTGAGCTACTCAGCTGGAAGCATACCCTGCACTAGCAACGAAAGCTCTCGAAGTGCTGGTACCTTTTGCAAATACCTACTCGTGTGAGCAAAGATTTTCTTGTCTACTTCACATCAAAACGAAAAACAGAAATCGGCTGAATTCTGAAAATGAAATGCGAGTAGCACTCAGTACTAAGACACCAAGATTCGATGCCATTATAGAGGAAAAACAGCAGCAACGAAGTCACTAGGTTTATTGTGCAATACAGGCAAAATATAATGTAATTTTGAACCAAATTTTTTTCTTTGTTAATACATACTCATTTTTTTCTTGAAAGAACTTGAAGTTGTATGAATGAATATTGAATTTTTTTTTTTTTTTTTTTTTTTTTTTGTTATTACATCAAGTTTATATTTTTAGCTTTTTTCATATATTTACAATCCAGGGGTTACGAGAACTGACTGCTGAATTGAAAAGGTTAAGAACTTAAAAAGGTTAAGAACCACTGACTGGTCTAGGGGAACGAGTATAGTAATGTCAAGTAGTGACGATGGACTTAAGTACAATCCACCTATTCACACTACAGCAGCAGTTACCTCACGAGCGTCAGCTCATGCTGCCAACAGCAGATGAATGTTAACCACCACAAATGCGCTGGAAGAACTTAGGCGTAATGATGGCGAGTCAGAAAACGTAATGTGTCACACTATGCTAACCACCGGAGAAGTATTACTACTGAATTATTGTGGCAGAATAATAGGATATACAGGAAGGCTACCTTTCCTAAAGGGTTTGGTACTAAAGTTGGTTTGTGCTACCGTCTCCTTACAAGCAGCAGGTGTTTAAACTAGGCCACTCCTCCATTCTCGGGAGTCACAAACACCCTCAGTAAAATAAAAACCGTGTTTTTTTTGCCCAAGAATGGGAGCAGAGTTAACCAGATTAGTGCGCACTGCCGACAGGGGAAGGAATTTTGTTGCTTCACCGCACCTGCTACCTATTATAGAAGAACCGTTCTCCAAGTGGCTGTGGATATCATCGGACCCATTATACCAGCAGCAGCAGATAAGTTACGTTACATCCTTACAATAGAGGATTTTGCTACACCCTAGTCGGAAGCGGTACAGCTGAAAAGAAAAAAAAACAACATTGAAGCCCCTACAGTGATTGAAGTGGTTGTCTGAGTACTTTTGATGCATCGGCATTCCACGCGAAATGTTGAGCGATCAGGGGTCTCCGTGTACGCCATCCTTAATGACTGAGGTACGTGAGTTGCTGAATATCAAAGAAATGCACACAACACCCTATCATCTCCAGTGCAATGGTCTATAATATATGAACACTTCAATGGGACTCTGAAGAAAATGATGAAGCGCATGGCAGCTGACCAACAAAAGGAATAGCATCGGTACATAGCACCACTACTTTTTGCTTATCGTGAAGTACCGCAAAGCTCCTTACGTTTCTCTCACTTTGAGATGGTGTACTAAAGTATGAAATTCTAATGATTTCCACACTAATGTTCCAATACCGATTCTTGATGTCCCAATTCGGATAAAAGAGGTTGAAACACAAATAAGGAACATGAATTATAATAAATCCAGTGTTCTTGATGGTCTCTGCCCAGGTGTATTAAGGCTATTACCTGTAGATTGGATTCTGAGTATTACCGCAATAATGAATGTAATCTTTTCCTTGGGTTATTATCCAGTATCCTGGCGTTCCGGAACACTCGTATGTTCACCATCTATAACAAGGAGAGCAGAAATATTCCAAGAAACTACAGAGGAATTAACGCTATTAATTGCTCAGCTAAATTATATGATTTGAAAGTAAGTGCAAAGTTGAGTTCATGGTTTGTTCCTCACAGAGAACAGGCGGGCAGCCAGAGAGATAGAGGTTGTATTGAACATCTGATGACTCTGCGATTATTGATGGACCTTGCAACGAGAGATAAAAAAAAAAAAAAATATATATATATATATATATATATATATATATATATATATATATATATATATATATATATATATATATATATATATATATATATATATATATATATATATATATATATATATATATATATATATATATATATATATATATATATATATATATTTGTAGATTTTATTATGGCTTATGACCGAGTTCCCCGCACTGTCCTGTTTGCGATTCTTAAGAGCAGCTCTGTGCAACCTGCGGCCCATGGGCCGCATGCGGGCCTCTAAGGCTTTCATTGCGGCCCTTTCTCCTAAAAATAAATAAACTTTAGTGCGGCCCTCAGAGAGAGAGAGAGAGAGAGAGAGAGAGAGAGAGAGAGAGAGAGAGAGAGAGAGACAGTTACCAAGTAGAGCCCACCGAAAGTTTAACAAAATTCATTATTATCACCATATTTTTTTTTTCTATTTCGTTCACTAAGGTACATATTTTGATTATATTAGAACAGAAAATAATATATTTTTTGACATTTT
Source organism: Portunus trituberculatus (assembly GCF_017591435.1). Taxonomy (NCBI): domain Eukaryota; kingdom Metazoa; phylum Arthropoda; class Malacostraca; order Decapoda; family Portunidae; genus Portunus; species Portunus trituberculatus. The sequence goes on from NC_059281.1 coordinate 1,234,661, forward strand.
TTTATTATTAGATTAAGTGATCATTGGCTGTCTGTCTATGAGTCTGACACGTATGGTTCACGTATTGTAGAATGGTACGTGTGTTCCCGCCTGTCAGTACCGCTGCCTTACCAGTTTCCGTTGTGACTTCATTTGTTGTGGTTGAATTGTAATTACCAGTACGTACTGTAAGTTGTTAATGTTGCAGTTTTGAGATTGACTTTAGAAAATTTGTAAGTACAGTGTATCCAAAATTCTTTGCTCATGCAAGGAAAATGATGGCAGTGTTTGGTAGCACATATGTATGTGAGCAGCTCTTTTAAAAAATTATTCTGGTGAAAAACAAGTATAGATCTTCACTTACTGATGAACATTTGGAAAGTACCCTGCGTGTAGCCACATCATCCATACAGCCTGATATTGATGAGTTGGTGTCCCAAATGCAACATCAACCATCTTACTAGGGTAGCCTTTCATTTGCAAATTAATGCTCAGGAAATGTCTGTTTTTGATAATTATTGTTAATGATCCCAGTTAACCAACAATAACTAATTATTTATGTTTTTACATTATAATAATAAGGTACGGTAGCCTTTCATTTGCTCATTTATAGTAAGAAAAATACATTTGTTTCGGACAATTCTTACTTTTGATCCCAATATAAATAAAATCAGTAACAAAATGATTTCCTATCTTTATCAGTATAATCTCACATAATATGTCTTCGATCGTAGTAAATAACATGAAATAGTAAGGTTATGTGGCTCTCCATACCAACAGAGTCGTGATTAGTGGCCCTTTAGGAAAAAAAGGTTGCACACCCCTGCTTAAGAGGCTTGGTTGTGGTGCAGTGATGTTAGCAGCATTGGTTAGCATGTACACCGTCACGCACAGTGTCGTAAACACTGCTGTAGTAGCAGCTGTAGTTGGAGTGAGGCAAGGCTCTCCAACCTCCTGCCTGCTATTTACCATTTATATTGATGACTTTATTACCATGATTAAGGGCAGCTGTGCTGCAGATGGATTCCTCAGGTGGCTGCACATACTAGTAATGATGGATGATACAGTCCTCCTATCTACAACTAGACAAGGAATGGAACATAAATTAAGATTGCTTGCTCAGCATTGCAAGCAAAATGGGATGCATGTTAATAATGTAAAAAACGAATTCTTTGTTCTTAATTGTTCTCCGGATGAGCGGATTCCTTTTAATATTGGTGAGATAGTTGTAGACTGGTGTGACAGATATGTGTATCTGGGCAGTTATTTCACATCTGATGGCTCTACTTCTTCAGCAATAGCAGCACATGCTGAAACAAAAACCTGTCATGTTTTTTTTAAAGTTCATATCTTTCCTTGAAAAAAATAGGGATATACCATTTAAAGTGAAATTTAGAGTTTTTAATGCTTGTCTTATGTGTACTCTTTTATATGGATGTGAATCCTGGCTTAATGGGGACCTGAAACCTGTCGAAAAAATATATAATTGGTGAATTGTATAAAGCAATTACTTGGTGTTCGTGTGTCCACGTATACCGATGTTTGCTATTCTGAGCTTGATTTACCGTCCATGAATTTTAGTCTCTGCTACACAGCGGAAATTTTTCCAGAGGATGTGGAATGAGCGGCAACATATAGTTGACGACCCTTGGATTCATGCTGTCAACTTGATTCGTAACACTAACGTTACTGCGAGCAGGTACATTGATGCTCTTATAAGAGATAAAGTTGAAGACTTAAACGTAGGAAAGGAGTCTGTTAAGCGCGCTAAAGAAAATTCCACCTCGTCTAGACGAGTGAAATACTGTCTGATTTATCCCATTTTGGAGGTTGATGTAGATAAAAGAATGGGTAATGTTAAAAAAATTCATAGGATATCATACAGCCAGGACAGAGTGAGCGGGCCACACGCTGGCAATAGAAACAGGCAGATGGAATATGCGAGGGCACGGGAGATTGCCTGCAGAAGAGCGTGTGTGCTCCTGCGGTGCCGTGCAGACAGAGATTCACGTGCTGGAATCCTGTCCCCTAACTAGTGACATTCGTGCATGGTATGGGTTTACTACGTAGGAGCAGTTAATTAAGAATCGCCATGGATTTCCTGTACCAAAAATAATACACAAACCTTTGAATCTTTTCATGACGTAATAGTTTTCTGTGCCATACTTGTTTGATAATTTCTGTGATTTTTATAAGTTTGTGTCATTTTTAAAATGTATATGCTAGTGAGGCTTTATTGTCTGTTGAGCTTCCAAAGTTTGTAAGGTTGTACCTTTTTAGTTTAGTTTAGCCTTTGTTAATATCGTGTAGAGCAAGTGTTCCTTTACATTTTTTTTTATTTATTTGTTTTTCTTGTCAGGGTTCACTATGTATTTTATTAATGTCTTGGTGTTTGTGTGAGTTTTTTCAAATACGTACCTTTTTAATACGGGATAATTTTGGACCATTTATGTCATTTATTTTTATAAAATCTGGCTATGTGTTGTAATATAGGAAAACTGACTGTTTGAACAATATTACAGGCATGTATGAAACTTGTAGTCAATATATTACTACTACTACTACTACTATGACAAGAGTGTACGAGGGCCCTTGCAGATCTCAAGAGACATGTGGGATGGTGATGTTAAGAATAAGAATGTCATGTCATCCTACCAGTTTGTTTTTAAATCTGAGTGAGCGCCTCCAGTCCACATGCAAATACGCCCGATAACTCTTTAAGGCCCAAGCAGTGCAGAACTCTTATTATGACCGCAAAGAAAGGGAAGGATGATGGAAGTTGGAAACCAATGCATCGTACT
>NC_059281.1:1240440-1246208 GCF_017591435.1 Portunus trituberculatus
CGTGGTGAAGATAACTGAATTTTTTAGGGTGTTTATACGGTTCTTGTGACAGATAAACAAGATTCCTGCATTATTAACCCCTTCAGTAACATGACGTGTTTCCATATTCATTCTGCTTACTATTTGTTGATTTTCTACAGCTTCAGAAACTCATTTGGAGGATTAAAATAGTGAAGACTGTGGCCATTAATCTTCTGACCTCCATAGACCCTTCCTAATGTTAATAAAATGGTCTAATCATACACAGATCTCAAGGTGAAAATGTGTCCCAGTATTGAAGGAGTTAATAGGAGAAAGACTCTTGACAGTCCTGCTAATCATTTCAGTGACCTTTGAAAATTGTCGTGGCAAGAGAGCAGAGTAAAGCATTTCAGAAGACGGGCCTTGGTCTGCTACGTGAAGGTAAACACAGCGAGCGTTGCGTTACGTTGCCACCCTGACTGCAAACAGAGGAGGGGACAGCGACGGACCTCACCACTAAACCTGTATTGAGAAACGCTTTGCTCTCTCACCACGACTATTTTTCAAGGCCACAGAGATGATCAGCTGCGTGTCCTCGACTGCTACTTCTACCAGTAATGTATAAATCATGTTAATCTGTCACTGGAACCATAAAAAATACCTCCGTTAAAGACTCTTGTTACTTCATCTACAGCCTTTGGAAATTAGTGAAGGTGCTTGTAGAAGTGATTTAAGATACTACCGTAGGCTTTAGAATCATCACCATGCATTCTGTGTCTCCCTTCCTCTCCTAACCTCTGTCTGTGGGGGAATATGTGTTAGATAAAGCCTTGAGACTCTTAGTGTAACGGAGACTAAATTTACTCATCAGAGGGAGGGAAGAGAAGGATAAAGTGAAGAAAAGGACGGAAGGATATAAAAGGGATGGAGAAAAGAAAAGGATAAAATAAAGAGTAGGGTTGAATATAAAGAATAAGGAACATAGAGAAGTGGTGAAAGGATAAATTAAATGGATAGTTGAAGTAAAGTTATAATAAGGAAAAATAAATAAGAAAGTGAAGAAAAGGACAAAAGGATGAGGAGAAAAATACGAATGTCTGAAATAAAGAAGGGAAGAAGTGAAAAAAAGAACAAGAGCATGATGTAAAAATAAATTGAATTAAGTAGACAAAGAAATGAAGAATATGACAAGAGATGACGAAAAATAATTATTAAAATATAACGGACAAAAAATTGAAAGAAATTATAAAGATAAAGAAATATAATTAAAGACCAAAAATGAAGGAAAGAAAAAAAAGAAAGATAAAAATTAATAAACAAAAAACTGACAAAAAGCGAAAGAAAAAGAACAAAAGAATGATGAAAAGAGGAAGAAAAAAATAATGAGCGATATAATGAAAGGCAGAGTGTCATTGAGTTAGATTAAAGGAAGGAGCAGGACGGAATTAAGAAGGGGTGCATTATCCTCATCGTCATTATAGGCTGTGTGTGATTCAGGGTCAGTGTGGGACGGGGCGGGGGAAGAAAAAGCTTTGTGCCTCCTGATATTTGTGGCAGGACGAATAACGAGACTTGACATCAAAGGGAAGACCCGACATGACAGACAGTGGTGCAGTGTGTGTGTGTGTGTGTGTGTGTGTGTGTGTTCATTTTCCTCTTGCTTTCCTCAGCTTTCCTCTCGTGTTTCAGCGACCAAGTTTTAATATTCAAGTCGTAACAATCAAGAAGGGAGGGGCAGTGATGGGCAGTGGGAGGTAGGGAGGGTCGGGGCGGGGCGCATGGGGCACAGGGGCGGAGACTGTCAATTGGTGAGGAAGTGGGCAGTCTGCAGACAAGAAGTAGTGGGCGGGGCTACACAAACGAGGGGCCGTCAGTGGGTGGGGCGAGAAGAGGAGAGCAAGGTGGTGGGGCTAAAGAGAGTGTGGTGGGCGGGACCAGGCAGGCACAACGTGGAATGGGCGGGCAGTGGGCGGGTACTCACATGCGCTGGGCGTCGCTGGGTAGTGGGCGGGGCACTTGGGTCAGATTACGACGCCCACAACTCACGGTGAGGCCCGAGCACGTGCACTGCGGGGCACGGCGACCCTGGTCCTCCCCCCGGCCGCCTGGGGACACCAGCAAGGTCACCAGGGCAGCCAGGGCCAGCCGCCACGCCAGGGACATGGCTGGCCTAGAGTGTGTCCAGACCCGCCCCGTAACACTGCACCGTCCGACACACGGGAAGCCTGACCGCCTCCCTCACTGCCTGGCTGGCTGGTGCCGCCGCGTCCTCCAGTTACCAGTCACCCAGTCATCACCACACACACGCCGGCGGTCCCGCAACACCCGCCATCACCCATGCAAGAAGAAAGCAGACCTGTCTCGCACAGCTAAAATGAATAAATGAGTAAATGAATCCAATCAGGGTCTAGCTAGATAGATCAACGTGGTGCGCCCCATTGGACAGAGGAAGAAGATGCGTGCTGTCTTAAGTCCACCAGAGTCAGGACGGCAACCCCGCACCAGAGGATGGTACCGACGGGGGTCGCGGACAGGGAGAGGGGAGAGGGACAGATACAAGAGAGGGAGACAGAAACTGCCTCTCACGGCCGAGCGAGCAACGGGAGACAGTAGAGCGCGTCCGACCCCGCCAACCTCACCACTCTGACTGAGGCGTGTAGGCTGCCACGCCCTCGCCGCTCACTGCCACGCCCCTCCACGCCCGACCCATCACACCGCAGAGATGTCCACTGCTCGCCCCCGCCGCCACACCTCTTCGCCACCTCCTCCAGCCTCCCATCCCACCTCACCTATCTTCACCCAGCGTCCAGCCTCATTGCACGTCTAAACTCTTTTCGTGAAGCAGTATTGAGGTGGGCGTGAGTACGTGAGCACGCCAACGTACGAATGAACGTCATTAAATAAGTTTAAAAGTGACCCATTCCTCTTGACAAAATCTAGCAAAGCAGCGAGACGTGGGCTGACGAAGTGACAGCGTTAATTATCAGGGTGCGACCAACGAAATTACTTATTCAGCCAACACTGACCTTGTAAGATAAGCCACGTCCCCAGGGTCAGTGGGCAGGGCAGAGCAAGAAGTAATGGATCAAGCTGAATATAATGTTAGATTTTAAATAGATTGCAAGGGACTGCTTCTCAAATGTAGTGACCAATGAATGGAATAGACTCAATAATCAGATTGTTAGTGCCGAGTCAATAGGGAGCTTTGAAGATTAGGTATATTAATCATGTATACAGGGACTGCCACATGTAGGCCTGACATCCTCTTACAACATCTATTTCTTTATATTCTTTTGCTACAGAAACAAATGGCAGTCTTTGAGGGAGGAAAGGGAGATGACAGGTTGTGGCATTAGCAGCACAATCATTCCCATTAATCACAAGTATGCAAGTAATGTTGTGTTCATCTGAGGTATCTAAGATTGGCACGACAGAAAGGTTCCCATTTATTCCTGTCCTTGCATGCTGCCATTCCCCCTCTTTCCTTCTCATCCCTTTACATACTGCAACTGCCTGAGCTTTCATTTCCTCTGTTGTCATCTTGCAGCTGTGGCATCTGCCACACACACACACACACACACACTCTCTCTCTTAGTCACCACAGTCTCCACTATTCCTTCTCAGTAATCAGACTATCATGAAACACTGCTTCTAGTGACTCATTCACTGTGTGCTTTATCAGTATCTGGGATGAGTTAGGATTTCTTCAAACAAAATAGATTGATTGTCTCTAATAATATTAATACATCAACAACTATACAAAAAATTTGTACTTTCCTTGATAATTTATTGTTTTCTCTGATCAAGGAACATTCACTCCATAGTTTTTTGCTTTTGAGACTGAAACACACAACTCACTGAATTCAAAGAGGAAATGTTTTCAGGCAAACCCGTCCTTTCATTTCCACCAGCAAGACCAAACAGTAACAGCTGGGTGTGTGGAGGGAGAATTCAAGAGCCACAGACACAAACACACACGCATCACTGGAGCTGAGATGCTCACTAGGCCGTGAGGGCGGCCATGAGCAACTCCATCTTGTTGAGAAAGTTCCTTCCCTCCATGCGGTCGTGGCGCACCTCCTGCCACACGGAGCCCAGGTGCTCCCACCGCTGCTCCGACACCACCGTGGACGGGTAGAAGTCTGGCCGTGGTGAGGATGACACAAACACTGACACCCGCTGGGTGGGGCCCCGAGTGTACGCCGATCACCTTGTTGCCTGATGGGGACGCCAGCATGACAGTAGAGGCATTACCCAATGGCTCAATGGTGCCTGTACCAATGTTCTGCTCTGAGGACAGCACGGTCCACCCAGTGTACTTGGCCAGGCCCTGCAGTGCTGCCATGTTGTGCTGGGATATCTGGCACAGGATAAGGTTCCTCAGCTCCTGCGGCTCAAAGGACATGGTCATGATCTTCCCGTCCCGACAGATGCACTTGAGGGTTCTCTCAAAGATGTGGATGACCAGCTTGGTGCGCAGGGCAGAGTCGTAGCCCTGCGTTACAATGTTGATCTTGACACACGACTGGGTGGGCGAGTTGAAGGCGTTCCAGTGGGACACAATGAGTGGGTCCTTGAACTCCGCCGCCAGCTGGTCGATGACATACATGGTGCGCAGCCGCAGGAAGTTGTGCTGCACCTGCCGGATGATCTGCTCCAGCAGGGTTTGCTCCCGCATCATGTTCAGCAGCTGTTGGTGCAACAAGAAGCTGGTGAGCAATACTACTCATCCACCTCTCTCCAACAATGGTGCCTAAGAAGTGCCATGAAGCAATAGCACTAATAGGATCCTACAGCTAAACAGTCAACAGACTTTCACAGCTGTGAAACACACTGGAACGGCAACCACAGCAAACTCAGATGACAAATTTCAGCCATAGTCATGTCAGAAACACCCAAAGTTTAGTGGCTGACTGGGGCAAACCACTGCTATGGCACCAACCCAGACCCGCATTCATGCCGTTTGTTACACTTCTCATCCCGACTCCCCACATCCAGTCCAGTGAGACAAGGTGCTTAGCATTCCTTCCTCATCCACAGTATCCCTCAGAAACCCATAGACAACCTAGGTATTCATGGCAAGCAGGAACACCATGAATAAAGAATCACTATGAATCCTAAGACAAGCCTGGAGATGGCTCTGAATGCTTTAAGAATTGATGAACAGGAAGAAAGGAAAAGCAGTAAAATATACTTTCTTTTTCCTATCCAAAAGGGGTTCTGGACAGGCGCTACAAAAAGATGAGTGTTAACAATACACTGTAGTAGTGGAGCAACTATGCCAAGAGTTCTATAACAGACAATAGCATGTGAAGAACATCTCACCTGGTTCCTGTCCATGCCCTCCAGACCCGCTGCTCGCCTGCGCTTGCTCATGCCCATGGAGGCGTAACAGGGGGGGCAGCGGGTGCTGGAAGCTGTTATGGTAGACGCGGTGCAACAGCTGGTGCAGGGAGTGCTCAAGGTCATGCTCGTGTTTGTACTTGGAAGGACCCATCAGACCTCCTCCTGTGGTGGTGCTGCCCACAGTGGTGCCTCCTGTCCCTCCTCCTGCCACAGCCGGCCCTCCACCCCCACCCACAGAGCCTGGCAGTGTTCCACCCTTGGGACCACTGTTGGGAAGGCAAAAGTCACCAACATATTTAAATGCAGTACAGTACATTGGATTTTTATTCAAATGATTATTTTATTACTCACATTTGAATAATTAGATTTAAATCAAACCAATCCTGTGTGTGAACTAAATTCATAACACTGAATGGAGCTTGAGGTGTTAATGGATAGATACTATAAAGATAAGACACACA
>NC_059281.1:1246708-1259208 GCF_017591435.1 Portunus trituberculatus
TATATATATATATATATATATATATATATATATATATATATATATATATATATATATATATATATATATGTTTGGTAGTAGGCCACCATTCTGTATGTAGGTTTTGTTGAAGTCTACAGCGGTAACTGCATCGTTGATTTTATAGAAAGTCTTTCAATACTTCTTGCTGAGTGAGCGTGTTCTCGTCAAGGATGAAATCGTAATAGATTTCCCATGTCCATTCTTTTCTCAATCAGCTTGGGTGTATATATATATATATATATATATATATATATATATATATATATATATATATATATGTATATATATATATATATATATATATATATATATATATATATATATATATATATATATATATATATATATATATATATATATATATATATATATATATATATATATATATATATATATACATATATATATATATATATATATATATATATATATATATATATATATATATATATATATATATATATATGTATATATATATATATATATATATATATATATATATATATATATATATATATATATATATATATATATATATATATATATATATATATATATATATATATATATATATATATATATATATATATATATATATATATATATATATATATATATATATATATATATATATATATATATATATATATATATATATATATATATATATATATATATATATATATATATATATATATATATATATATATATATATATATATATATATATATATATATATATATATATATATATATATATATATATGTGTGTGTGTATATATAATAATACATGTACATTGTGTTTAACCTATACAAATGTCTGCACTATCTTTCAATTGTATTTCACTTTTTCCATCACATATATTGGTTCCAAATCATAAAAAAAAGAGGAAAACACCTATTCATGAATGTTTCTTCATATCCAGATTTGTCTTCAGCATGTCGAAGAAACGAAAGTGGAATGACGAATGTGTTAAGTTTGGCTTCACCTGTGCTACAGAGAAGGGTGGGACACAACGTCCACAGTGTATCCTGTGCACCACACTCTTCTCTAATGCGAATCTGAAACCATCAAAGTTTGACGAACATTTCAAAAACAAACATGGTGGTAGGGATGCAGGAAATGGTGTTGTGACATTAAGGGCCAAAAAAGCTAGGTTTGATCAGGTTGGCACATTGCCGACATACGGATTTTCACCAACAGAGAAACCTTTACTGCGTGCTTCATATGAAGCTGCATACCAGATTGCTAAATCAAAGAAACCCCATACAGTTGGTGAGGAATTGATCAAACCATGTGCCCTTGAAACGGCAAAGATTGTTCTCGGCAAGGAAGCTGAGAAGAAACTCCAAGTGTTTGTGTCAAATGATGTGATCCATAACCGAATCATCGACATGAGTGGTGACATCCTGGAACAAGTTGTAGCTGACATCAAGGATAGTCCAGTCAAGATTAGCCTACAAGTTGATGAATCAACAGATGTATCCAACTGTTGTCAGCTATTGGTAGTAGTTCGCTACGTGAAAGAAAAAAAGGTGGAAGAAAGTTTTCTCTTCTGTCAGTCCCTGAAGACAATTGCACAGGCTAAAGATGTGTTTAATAATATACAAGGATTCTTCTCAAAAAACGAACTTCATCTTGACAGAATTGGTTCACTATGTTTCGAAGGTGCACCAGCCATGCTAGGCAATCGTTCTGGGTTTGTTGCATTAATGAGGAAAGAAATTCCTAATCTGAAAATCACTCATTGCTTTCTTCATCGTCACGCTCTTGCAGCAAAGACATTGTCTTCAGATCTGAAGAAAACTCTGGATGTTTGTGTTATGGCTGTGAACTTGATTCGCAGCCGGGCTTTGAATCATCGATTGTTTCAGTCACTTTGTAAGGAAACGGGCCAGACACACTGTGCTTTTGTACCACACTGAAGTGAGGTGGCTGTCACGTGGTCGTGTGCTATCTCCTGTGTTTGAACTGAGAGGAGAAATTCACCAGTTTCTCCGTGAACGGGTGCAAGATCTGGCCATATATTTCAATGAACCTAGTTTTGTTCAAATGCTTGCCTACTTGGCTGATGTGTTTTCAGCACTCAATGAACTCAATCTCTCTCTGCAGGGAAGGGGACTTAACATTGTGACTGCAAGCGAGAAATTGGCTGCATTCAAGGAAAAACTTGTCTTGTGGATAAAGCGTGTGAAGATGGGGAATTTGGTAAATTTCCCCTGCCTGGAAGAGACAGTCATGGAAAATTCTAACCTGCCTCCAGACTTTTTTGCAAAAATTGTTGAATATATGCAGATGTTGTGTACTTCCTTTGATGGCTACTTTTCGTGTGGAGAGTTCCAAGCCTGTAATAACTGGATCTTGAACCCTTTCATGCAGAATTTGGAAGATGATGATGCCGGCAACATCAAGGAAGATCTCATCGACATGAGACACAATCGTGGAGTCCAAATGGAGTTCACCAATAGTCAGCTGGACTACTTCTGGGCTTCTCAGCTGGAAGCATACCCTGCACTAGCAACGAAAGCTCTCGAAATGCTGGTACCTTTTGCAACTACTTACTTGTGTGAGCAAGGATTTTCTTGTCTACTTCACATCAAAACGAAAAGCAGAAATCGGCTGAATTATGAACATGATAGTAGTAGCACTCAGTACTAAAACACCAAGATTCGATGCCATTATAGAGAAAAAAACAACAACAACAGCAATGAAGTCACTAGGTTTATCGTGCAATACAGGCTAAATATAATGTAATTTTGAACCTTTTTTTTTAATACATACTCATTTTTTTCTTGAGATAATTTGAAGCTGTATGAATGAATATTGAATAACATGATCGGTTTTCCTGTTATTACTTGCTCCAAAACTGATAACCTGGAGTGTTTTCTTCTCTACATAAGTCATGTTTGTATTTGATAGCTTTTATCATATATTCAGAATCCAGGGGATGCGAGAACTGACTGCTGATTTGAAAAGGGTGCGAACACTGAAAAGGTTAAGAACCTCTGCTCGTATGGGCAGTGTCGGTGAACCATGCACCCAGGTACAGATACTGGTCACAGTACTGCACCTGCACCCCGCCACTGTTCAAACTCTGTCTGTCGTACTCGTCACTGTTGATTAAAAATAAAACTTTGTTTTTTCTCATTGATTGCCATTCCACTTTCATTACAAAAATTTCGAAACAGAAACTATTTTTTTTAAACACATTTCTTGGGAAGTTGCAAGTACTACAGCATCATCCATTAGTAATAATATATGTAAACTACCAAGAAAGCTATCTCTTTCTACAGTTCTTTTTCAGCATTTGTACCATTTTATCTATATATATTACAAATAATAAACTACTTGTCGCAGGTGCGCCTTGGCGGACACCTACAGTTGGGCCTCTTATTGCAGATTTTAACATGTTCTTAGTGCAAGTGTTCTTTGGTTTAATGACATATAACATTACTTTCCCGCATCCTAATTTTTTTAATCTTTTAAGTAGTTTATTTCTAGGCACTCTCATAAACTGAAGTCGATGTTCAGTTTATGACAAAGTCTTTTTCTTATAACTGGCATAATCACAAACACCCTCTGCCTCTTTGATCACCAGCTTGACATTTATCAATGTTAAACCAAAGTTTAAGTCTGTTCAATATCAATGTGTCAAAAATCTTAGCTAGTGTGTCCATGATACTTATTCCTCTACAATTTTCACATGACATATTATTACCTGACTTAAATAATACTGTTAGTTTACTATAACTCCATAATTGAGGGTACAACACTTTGATTAATATGGTATTAAATAAGAACATTAAACAAGATGCTGGTAACATTATGAACACGCCAGGACACATTCCACAGTAACTTTTATTCACATTCATATCACAAATCACCTGACTCAGTCCTCATACGTGAAAGGGTCATCTAATATGGGCACATAAGGTGCCATACTGATATCACAACTCATACTTGTTTGTGCATTTCCAGGATTCAGCAATTCTTTAAAATGTTCTTTGAACTGAGCATCGTTGGGTATGTCATCTATATTTTGATCAACATTTCCTTTCCAGTTGATAGATTTTCACATCATTTTCGTGTCGTTGGTCTCCAATAGTCTCCTCCACCTTGGCTTCATTGAGTCCCAGTCGTTGTTTGCAGCAACTTGTCGTTGTCGGTTGGTCACTCCGGTGGTGAGCACCGCAGCAGCAGCAGCAGCAACAGCTACCCTGATGATGCGGCAACCTTCAGTTATCGCTGCCTCCATCCTATGTGCCTCGCTGTTTTCTGTCAGTATCGGAGTTGGGGTCACTTGTAGTTCCCTTGTCAGCGAGTCTGGGTCCACAGCCTTGTACTGTATGCTCTTGGGTAGTGAAGGCCGTATCTTTTCTGCACACTGTGCCTCCCCCAATGCTGATGCCCTGCGCAGCAGCTCGGCAGAAGACGCAGCCTGTCTTGCAGCGACGGTCACGGTGACACAGAGAGGAGCGTGGTCAGATCTCGGTACTGTTTGATACACGGGGAGGTTTGTGATCATATCTGCACATTCATTCTTAATAATGCATAAGTCAATTTCAGATAATCAGCGTTGGCGTCTCCTGAATGATAAGTCGCCTCCTAATAAGTTCCCATTGCCGTGGAGGTGATTTGCCATGGCTAGTCGTTATTGTTACAGATATTCAACAACGTTATCCCGCACGCCTCTGTATTGGTAATAGTTGCCATCTCTGTCTGTGAGGAGGCCGTTGGGTATGCATATGTTGAAGTCTATAGTAACTTGAGCATTATTCTTTTTTTAAAGAAGTTTTTGTATTTTTTGCACAAGGGTGCGTTTCTATGGATGTAGAATATATATATGTATATATATATATATATATATATATATATATATATATATATATATATATATATATATATATATATATATATATATATATGTTTTATTTTGCCTCACTCCTCCAGAATCTACATCCAGGCAAACACACCCTTGTGCGAAAAATACGAAAGCTTCTTTAAAAAAGAAAATAATGCCCAATTTACTATAGATATAGACTTCAACATATATGTGTGTGTGTGTGTGTGTGTGTGTGTGTGTATATATATATATATATATATATATATATATATATATATATATATATATATATATATATATATATATATATATATATTGGTGTAGTGGATAAGGGGGTGAGCGTGGGAGCATAGGTTCGAATCCTCCCCACAAACCACTTTGAAGCTATGCCATTTCTCAAGTTATTTAAAGTTACCTACATGTCACCATAATAACCAGGGTTCGAGTCCCTGCGCGGCGAGGCAAATGGGCAAGCCTCTTAATGTGTAGCTCCTGTTCACCTAGCAGTAAATAGGTACGGGATGTAACTCGAGGGCTTGTGGCCTCGCTTTCCCGGTGTGTGGAGTGTATTGTGGTCTCAGTCCTACCCGAAGATCGGTCTATGAGCTCAGAGCTCGCTCCGTAATGGAGAAGACTGGCTGGGAGACCAGGGTGGGGATATTTGGGTGTGTCTCCTTTCACGTGTAGCCCCTGTTCACCTAGCAGTGAGTAGGTACGGGATGTAAATCGAGGAGTTGTGACCTTGTTGTCCCAGTGTGTGTTGTGTGTCTGGTCTCAGGCCTATCCGAAGATCGGAAATAATGAGCTCTGAGCTCGTTCCGTAGGGTAACGTCTGGCTGTCTCGTCAGAGACTGCAGCAGATCAAACAGTGAATTACACACACACACACACACACACACACACACACACACACACACACACACACACACACACACACACACACACACACACACACACACACAAACACACACACACGGCCCGGTAGCTCAGTGGTTAGAGCGCTGGCTTCACAAGCCAGAGAACCGAGGTTCGATTCCTCGGCCGGGTGGAGATATTTGGGTGTGTCTCCTTTCACGTGTAGCCCCTGTTCACCTAGCAGTGAGTAGGTACGGGATGTAAATCGAGGAGTTGTGACCTTGTTGTCCCGGTGTGTGGTAAGTGCCTGGTCTCAGGCCTATCCGAAGATCGGAAATAATGAGCTCTGAGCTCGTTCCGTAGGATAACGTCTGGCTGTCTCGTCAGAGACTGCAGCAGATCAAACAAACAGTGAACAGTGAATTACACACACACACACACACACACACACACACACACACACACACACACACACACACACACACACACACACACACACACACACACACACACACACACACACACACATATATATATATATATATATATATATATATATATATATATATATATATATATATATATATATATATATATATATATATATATATATATATATATATATATATATATATATATATATATATATATATATATATATATATATTCCCCTTCAAGATAGCTCACAAGTTATCGATAGGGTTGAGATCTGGGCTGTTACTTGGCCAGTCAGAAATATATTCAATATCATTAATTTTAACCTAATGTTTTACTGAATTTGCTCTGTGTGCTGGAGCCCCGACGTGCTGAAGAATCTGCACCACTGTTTGCAAAACACTTCCCCCACGTGTTCCTGTAAGATGTTGAGATAAACTTGCTGGTTTTCCATCTGATTCTGTATAACCACCACTAGTGGCTCCTTAGCTCCATATCCAAACGAGCCCATACCGTAAGTGATGCTGGGTGTTTTATTGTATAAAAAAAAAAAAGGCGCAGTACTTGGGGTCACTTATACGAATACCCTTCGTCACCCTCAGTTTCTTTCCGTACGTGTCACTGACAACGAAGAGTGATTCATCAGTTCAGATGACACTATGCCATTTCTCTAAAGGCCACTTCAAGTATTTAGACGCAAATGCCTTTCGAGCTTTCCTTTGTAGTTCATATAAAGCGGATATGCGACGATCCGCCACTTTTTTGTATTCGAGGCGCAAATGCAGTACGTCAGACGCTGTTCTAACGGCAACATTACCAAGTATCTGGGTATTTTCCTCCTTCAGTGTCCATGTTATAAGGGTGGGAGTGACATCCACGCTCCGCTTCAGGACTCTAAGTTAAGTTTCATTTATTTTCGTGGGTCTCCCAGTACTTTTAGACGGAGTAGGAACACTACGCTTTGAATTTTGCACTAAATGGCGAACACTTCTCTCACTCACACCAGTTTCATTTACTATTTTTTTCCGTTTGAAGATCTAATTCATGACACTGGATCATCCTGACCCTTATATCACTATCGAGAGGCTTCCCACTCATGGTGTATGGATGTCAGGCACGATTATTCAAGGCAAACACCAACAAAATTTAGGAGCGTGGGACACTAGCCACTAGGGATGTGCACTGAAATAAGGTATACCGAAATACCGGTACTTTTTATTACTTCGGTATTACCGATTTAACCAATATTAAAGTTATTTCAATATAGTACTTCACCCGTAATTTAATTTTTAATATACCACTAACCGGTAATTATGAGTCGATATTTGTTTCGGTATTATTATTTTTTGAGCCATGTCTTAATATTAGCATACACGTCCTGTCCGCTCTCCTCGTTTTTCGGTGTAGGACGCAGATCGTGTCCCTCTGAAAGAGCCTTTTCCTTCACCACTGCGCATGCGCAGATGAGAAATCCCTTCCAGATGCATGCCTCATTCATACCGATTTCCAAGTTTCGTCAGGGCTCAGCTCTAGATTTCAAGGAGTGGTGTTACGCTCCTTGTTCAAACGAAATATTCAAATTGTAATGTAGTTTATCTTCTCCCAAAAGAGAGATAGGGAATAAGAGGAATAAAACAAAAATCAGAAAAAAATTAGAATAAAAGAGAGAAAAAGAATTAAAGATAATAATAGAAAGAATGGAAGACGAGCGATAGAAGCGTTTTTTTTTTTTTTCTTTCTCTTTAGTTTCCGTTTCTATATCAACTCCACAGAACGGGTTTCACCAGAGAAAACGAATGTAGAGAGAGAGAGAGAGAGAGAGAGAGAGAGAGAGAGAGAGAGACAGAGAACTAACGGCTGCGTAAGACATTTTTCATTGGGTGGCGTATGCGCAGCAGTATTGGGCGGGGGAAGGGGAGGATCTTCCAGGTGGAGACAGGATCTGCAGCTCCACCCAGATGATTTGACGTCATATTATATGAAGCCACGCTATTGGTCAAGAGAGAGAGAGAGAGAGAGAGAGAGAGAGAGAGAGAGAGAGAGAGAGAGAGAGAATAAATGAAGGAAGTGTGATTAAAACAGGAAAAAAAAAAAGAAAAAGAAAAAAAACTGGATAACGAATGGTGGAAATGGAAACAAAACAAGATAGAAAGGAATAACAACAAAGTAATTACAAAAGAGATGGAAAGAAAAATGGATAACGAATAGAGAAATAGGAAGAAATAGGAATTATAATATGGCAATGACAAAGGAAATATGAAATTATAATAAAACAACGGATAGAAAAAAAAAAACAAGAGGATAAAGAATAACGGAATAGGAAATAGTAACGAGGATGATAATGAATAAGGAAATAGGGGATAGAGAATTCATTGTCCGTTATCCATTTTCTTTCTATCCGATGTTTTATATATTATAATTTCCTCCTATTTCCTTATTCATAACCATATTTTCATTCCAATTTCCTCCTGTTCCTCTTATCCTTACCAATTTTTTCTTTGTACATCTCTTCCGATCGTGTTTTATTCCATTTCCTCCATTTATTATCCATTTTTCTTTCTTTCTCCTGTTTTAACACCATTTTCTCTATTTATGATCTTTCTTCTCTCTTTCTCCCCTTTGTTAACCAATAGCGTGACTTTTTTGGGATGCCATTATTTTGTATTATTATTTATTTATTTATTTATT
The DNA here is from genome assembly GCF_017591435.1 of Portunus trituberculatus. Lineage (NCBI taxonomy): Eukaryota > Metazoa > Arthropoda > Malacostraca > Decapoda > Portunidae > Portunus > Portunus trituberculatus. The sequence continues at coordinate 1,255,552 of NC_059281.1, forward strand.
TATTTATTTATTTTATTTATTTATTTATTTATTTTTTTTTTTTTTGACACGGAGAGCTATTATTTTCCTTTTATTTTTTTGGGGGGTAGAGCTATTATTTTCCTTTATCTTTTAGGAGGAGCAATTATTTATTTTATTTTTTTTTTACTTTATTTCCCTCCGTTCATTTGTTTTTATTCATGTCAACTCGGCGAACTTTTTTATATTTTTTTAGGGATTTTTGCTTCATTTTGTATATTGCAAAATAAAGATATTGTGTACTGTTTGCTTTCTCTTACTCTTCCTCCAAATTAGCAATTCCTGGAGTACTCATTAATAAAAATAAAAGTCTTGTCAAAATAAATGGATTGCTGGTGAACAAAGTGAAAACATTTTGGCAGAACCCTCCCCACTCTCTCTCTCTCTCTCTCTCTCTCTCTCTCTCTCTCTCTCTCTCTCTCTCTCTCTCTTTCTCTCTCTCTGGTGTTACCACAAGGATAAGGTCACTGTCGCATCACCTACAACTACCATATGTGATTGTATTTGCATACTGTCCAAAAACGTTAAATATAGGAAACTTTATTCAATGAAAAAAGAAAAAAAATCTGATATCAGTATCACCGGTATTTTTTTTTAATACTGTATTGTTTTTAGTTTCGAACTGAACTAAACGGGTATGTTTCATAATCCTGATAATATCGATACCGACTTTTTTGTCGATACCTCACATCCCTAGCGGCCACTCTTACACATTAACGTAGCAAATGACACTGAGACATGATTTATGCCATCTATACAATGTTGCATGGACTGAGTAGTAGGCAGAGTTGTAGACCAAATTCATTGTGGAGCATCTGTCGACAATACTGAGATTACAAATATTGTTTTTGCGGATGATGCAGTAATTTTTGCTGAGTCACGGGAGGGTCTGGTAATGGTTCTAGAGCAGTGGTTCTTAACCTGGGGTACTTGTACCCCCAAGGGGTACGAAACCTTAAACCTAGGGGTACGAGACATGGTAGCCAGTGATATGGTACCGTATATTTACCATGAAAAAGCAAAACATATTTTCCTAATTTTCCTCTTACTATAATTGTCTCAATTTTTCAAGTTAGTATTAATGTGTTGGTGTATTATGTAGTATTACTCATAATTACTGTTATAACATGCATTCATTGAATCCTACTAATTGACACTTCATTTGAAATAAAAAAAAAAAAAGTGCCTTTGTTCAGTAATAAAAAAATCTAATAATTTCTCAGCGAGGTTTTTATCACTAACCCTTTTCATATGTTTATGTAGTGTTTATATTGGAGGGGGTACGAGAAATTTTTTTGAGATATCAAGGGGTACGGGCACTGATAAAGGTTAAGAACCACTGTTCTAGAGGCACTGCATGAGGAGGTGAAGCCCCTGGGACTCCAGGTTTCCTGGCCGAAGACCAAGGTTCAGGTGTTTGGAGGCTTACTGGATGAAATAGTACAGTCTGTCTAAGAGTGTGGAGAGGATATTGAGATCTCTTAAAAATTCACATACCTTGGTAGTATAGTGTGTAACGACGGTGGGTCGAGCCAGGAAGTTGTACGGCGCATTGGCCTGGCCCACGGTTTTATGGACTCGCTCAACACAAGTATATGGCGTTGTGCAGACGGACAAAGATTCGTATCTTCAAGTCCCTGGTGATCCCTATGTTACTCTACGGTTGTGAGACATGGACACTGAACACCAATCTGATGAGGCGAATTGATGTCTTTGACACTAGATGACTACGCAGGTTCATCGGGTACCGATGATATGACTTTGTGTCAAATCAGCAATTGCTCCGTGAGACTGATTCGAGGTCGATTACCAGCATAGTTCGTCACCACCAACTGCGACGATATAGGCATGTGACACGCTATCCGGAAGCCGATCCTGCATATTGGGTTTTTTTCCGAAAGGGATAACCCAGCATGGAGGAGGCCATGGGAAGGCCACCAGGCTCTTCGCTGCGGCAAACCGATGCCTTTTGCAGGGAGTTGCATGGAGACTCGCGAGGCGTGACCGCCTGGACTAGCGCTAAAGGCTAGGCCAGGCAAGCCCCGCCGTATGCCTCGCACGATTGATTGACTGATACAATGTTGACAATTCAGATTTTTTAAATCCGCTAGATGGATCCAAAAGCCCGGTAAATTCCGGTAGAAACCCGGCAGATATTTTCTAAGTTGTCCAATATATATATATATATATATATATATATATATATATATATATATATATATATATATATATATATATATATATATATATATATATATATATATATATATACATATATATATAATTAGAACAGTTTAATATACCAATGAATTTGCACTGAATTAACACTAATAATACTTTACATGAGAAGTGCATAATGTTGTCAGTATATACAACAGTTTTTGTCACGTAGCCTCAAAGAAACAAGTGGTGTGTATTATGCCGACAGTAATGGTAAAAACAACACTGTAATAAAGAATAAATCACACGAAACACATAACACAGTACAGTTAGATATATGAGGCCGCGGTGCCTCCGTCTGCCCCCACAACAATTATTCACTTAACAGGTGGATCTACAGCTATCAAGAGGCAGGATTACTCACTCAGACTACACTGCCGGTTTACCTCAGCTACATAGGCACAAATGCGCGGACAAACCTATCACAATCACACCTCATCACATTCATATCTTCTTCTACTTGACTATTAAACACACTTCACTTGGTGACACGCACGATCACACCTCACCACGTACGCCCCTTCCTCTATTTGTCCATCAAACACACATCGCTTGGTGTCGCGTGACAGTTCTATCTCACGGACATATTCAAAAACGCCTTGCTCTCTCACTACGACAAATTTCAAGTCCTCAGAAACGACTAGCAGGGTTTCCAAGACAGTTTCTCCTTATGATAAACTAGAAATCTTGCTAATCCATCACCAGAACCCTAAAAATACTATTATAAACATGAGTATCTTCAACTAGAGCCTTTGAAAATTGTCGTCGTGAGAGCAAAGCGTTTCAGAATGGGAGTCTTCGTCACACCTTATCACGTAAGTCACTTCCTCTCTCTACTTGTCTACTACACGTAACGCGTGACACACCGCCCGGAGTGGAGTGTCAGCGTGATACAGTACCCAATCTTGTATTACACGAACACGCCTCTTTCTTGTAGATACAGACATTTTTCTCTCACACGTAACGATCAGTACTCACATTCTCAACACTATACCGTATGCTAAAGTTGGCAAACTTTATTGAAAAAGCAATAATTATATTCAGCGATTTTTAGGCGGGCATTAAACTATGCAATCCCGTTAGAAATTCCGCTAAACCGTTTTTTTATTCCGTTAATTTCAAACAAAACGTCTAATTTAGCTGGAAAACCGCTTATTTGGCAACACTGCATCTATAATCACTGAGTGATGAATGACACTAAAGTAAGGTTGTTATGCAGTCAATTTTAACAGAGGCATATATTGTTTTACCGCTCATTGCATAATTTCTAATCAGAAACAAAGTCCGGCCACCCATTAGCCTGACCAGCCTCTTCCGCTTCGACTTTGTGTGTATATATATATATATATATATATATATATATATATATATATATATATATATATATATATATATATATATATATATATATATATATAT
>NC_059281.1:1261708-1264389 GCF_017591435.1 Portunus trituberculatus
GCAGTGAAACCGTGGTGGCAGGTCAGGAACTGATTTATTTATTTATTTATTTATTTTTTTTTTTTTTGCCATTACCCTGGCATGGGTATTAGGCCATTTTATTATTATTTTACTATACCTTTTATTTCTTATGATTATACTTATGTTCCTAATATTTACAATTTTTATTTATTTAACGCCGTTTTTTTTTATTTTTTATATAGAAATATGACAATGCACTCACTTCAAATTTCATACACGCTTCATTCACTCAGGGATCCTACTCCTAACTCAAAACTATTGTCCTTTATCAGGGCATGGGGAAGGGAGGGATAAATCACAATCACTACGTATTGCTTATATACATGAAAGGGAAAATATTCACATCAGATCACGCAAAACTGGTATCATATACACTTTCATACTTTATTTACATACATACATTTTCAATATTTACAAATGATGAATAAATAGCATAATATATACACATAAATCACAACTCTCTGATTAAATTGGCCTCAGTCAGGTAAATTATCAGTCTATCGACCACGTCCGGGTGTTCGTCACCCAGGAGGGTGGTGTGCGTTAGCGGGAGGCCGCGATTCTGGCAATACGCCGCCAAGGGCCGCCTCTCCTCACGATAACACACACAGTGAAGCAGGATGTGCTCGACAGAGAGGGTGACATTACAGGTGGAACACTGTGGTGGGAAGGTATTGGCTATGTAGGGAAGCATGTGGGTGTGGAGGGGTGCAGCCCATCCTGAGCCGTGCGAGGACCACCTCCTCCCGCCTTGTGGGGCGATTGGAGGAGGCCCACTCGCCCAGGATGGGTTTGATAGTGTGTAGGTGGAGGTTGTCCCAGTGACTCTGCCACATGAGTTTTGCTGATGATTTAACAACTGAGAGACATGACTGCAGATCCCGACGGAGGTTCCACGCTCCCTCAAGCTCTGCAGCAGACCGACCTAGCATGTCAGCCTGTTCATTGCCGCGTATACTGGAATGTCCAGGCACCCAAATCAGTGAGAAGGATTTATGACATGAATTCAGCTTATTAATGATGTTGCCCTGGATTTCATTTGTATCCGTGCGGCCGGACTTTATTGCCTGAAGGGCTGACATACAGTCCGTAAAAATTATGATTGAATTATGAGTTAAGATTATGAGCAAAGGACAGACCGAGGATATTCATTGTGGAAGAGGGAGACAGTTGAGTGTCATTGAAGAAGAGGGGATAGTTGTCTGGAAGGTTGTGTCGAGTTGATAGATGGAGGAATTGAGTTTTTGAGGCATTGATTTTCTCTGCCCCAATCGGAAATCTTAGAAAGATCGGAAGTCAGGCGTTCCGTGGCGTCCCCGCGTGATCTGTTGATTTCCTGAAGGGTTGGACGTCTCTGAAAGAACGTGAAAAGATGTAGGTATGGATGGATGGATGGATTTTCATTTTGGCGCCGCAACAGCGAAGGTCATATGGCGTCGCTGACAAAAAGGTTTAAAAGAAAATTTATAAAATAACTAAAAGCAGTTAAAAACAATAAAATAAAAAATAGCTAAAAAAACTAAAAAATATATTGAAACTATATAAAACATTAAAATACATAAATAAAATTCTAAAATTTACATATAAGGAGAAGGCCAGCCTCTCCCCCCCAAAAAAAAACGAATACATCATTCTATAATTAAAAATAATCATAGAATAAATAAATAATAAAACCATATACTTTATAAAATACTAACAAAATACAATGAAATTAAAGATAACTAAAAACACAACAAAACGAAATAAAACATTAAAATGTAAGAAAAAAAACAAAATAAAATTCACAAATTGGGGAGGAGGCCAGCCTCTCCCAAGTACGCTAAAACATCATGGCCTGGAGCCAGACATGTTGAGCCAAGGACTTGTGAGAGACGGTAGACACCGCTATCTCTATCGCGACACCGGTAGAGGTAGTGGTGTCTTAAATTAAGTCTATCAAACTAGGGCACACAATTAGCAGGTGCCGCACGGTGAGCGGCACCAGGCAGTCATCACAGTATGGTTGAGGGTCACCTTTCAAGAGGTATCTTTGTGTAAGGTAAGTGTGGCAAATACGTAGCCGCGTTAATAAAAACCTGTGTGCGGCGATCGCGGATGTGCGTGTATGTCCAGTTGTGGAAAACGGAACTGGTGATCACTCCCATTTTCGAGGTGGCAACCTCCGTTTGCCACCTCCTCTGCCAACCTGCAACGATCGCCAGACGAATACCCTGGAAAACATCTCTAAACGGAACAGAAGCAGGGATGGAACGCGACTTGAAGCCTCTTTGGCAAGGCAGTCTGCCTGCTCATTCCCAGGAACACCTACATGAGCAGGGACCCAACAGAACCCAACACGATATCCTCTTCTGGTAAGTAGACAGAGCCACTCCAGGGCTGATAAAACCAATGGGTGAAGGGAAGTAAAAGAAGACAGGAGTGGGGTCGATAGATAAGTCCGCCATAAGATTTGCCACTCGAAGGCCAAAATGTTTAGGTAGACTCGGTCGAGTGGCATACGCCTGCGAACGCGAGTCCCGCAATATTGACAGACAAGGGACAAAATCGGGAAGACGGTGAGTGCGAAACCAACACCGGAGCATCGAAGACTGGCGCCGGAGGTCGAGCGGCCAGAAACCAGCATCCACTAGAAGGCTAGGTATTGGAGATGTCCGAAATGC
>NC_059281.1:1264889-1272519 GCF_017591435.1 Portunus trituberculatus
AAATAAGAAGTTTCAACAAATATAATGTTTTGCTTCCATTTCTGAGTTTTAGTGCATAAAATGCTGGAAAACAATATAATAACCCATTTTTGACATATATGAGTTCTTTAAACAAATAATGTGTAATGATGCGTTTTGCCTGCATTTTTGTTTTGGTGTGAAAACAAGCCAATATAGAGAAATGCAAGTAAAAGTAACCAAAACGATTTATTTAAATAGTTGTCAGCTTTTTGCACCAAAACACAAAAATGCAGACAAAACACATGATTACACACTATTTGTTTAAGGAACTGAAATATGTAAAAAATGAGTTATTAAGGTGTTTTCCAGCATTTTATGCACCAAAACTCAGAAATGCACGCAAAGACTATATTCCTTTAAACATCTTATTTATGTGTTATTAAGATGTTTTATGAAAAAAAAAAAAACTTTCTCGATTGGAAATTTTATATATTGAATTCATTTTACAATGTTATGTCTCAAAATGATGAAATTCATGAAATCAAGCCAATATAGAGAAACAAAAGAAAAAATAAGAAAAACATATTATTCTATTAGTTTTCAGCTTTTTTTGCACCAAAACACAGAAATGCAGGCAAAAACTAAAGATTACACAATATTTGTTTAAGGAACAGAAGTATGTCAAAAATGGGTTATATAGGTGTATCCCAGCATTTTATACACCAAAAACTTGGAAATGCAGGCAAAACACTATACTTGTTAAAATATCTTATTTATGTGTTTTTAAGATGTTTTATGAAAAAAAATTTTATTTTATTTTTGCATAAAACACCTTAAAAACACATAAATAAGACATTTTAACAAATATAGTGTTTTGCCAGCATTTCTGAGTTTTGGTGCATAAAATGTTTGAAAACACCAAAAGAACCCATGTTTGACATATATTAGTTCTTTAAGCAAATAGTGTTATGCGTTTTGCCTGCTTTTCTATGTTTTGGTGAAAAAAAGCTGAAAACTACTAAACTAACAATATTTTCTTACTTTTTCTTTGGTTATGTCTATATTGGCTTTTCATGAATTTTATCGTTTTGAAGTATAGAAATGTAAAATGATTTGAATATACAAAACTTTCAATCGAGATAGTTTTTTTTTTTTCCATAAAACACCTTAAAACACATAAACAAAACAAAACGTTTTAACAAATATAGTGTTTTCCTGCATTTTTGAGTTTTGGTGCATAAAATGCTGGAAAACACCAAAATAACCCATTGTTGCCATAATTCAGTTCCCTAAACAAATAGTGTTTCATCATGCGTTTTGCCTGCATTTCTGTGTTTTAGTGCAAAAAATGCTGAAACTACTAAAATAACACGTTAATGTTATATTTATTGTGGTTTCTCTATATTGCCTTATTTTCATCAATTTTATCTTTCTGAGGTATAAAAGTGTAAAATGACAAATATAAAAAATTTTCAATCGATATAGTCTTTTTTCATAAAACACCTTGAAAACACATAAATAAGAAGTTTCAACAAATATAATGTTTTGCTTCCATTTCTGAGTTTTAGTGCATAAAATGCTGGAAAACAATATAATAACCCATTTTTGACATATATGAGTTCTTTAAACAAATAATGTGTAATGATGCGTTTTGCCTGCATTTTTGTTTTGGTGTGAAAACAAGCCAATATAGAGAAATGCAAGTAAAAGTAACCAAAACGATTTATTTAAATAGTTGTCAGCTTTTTTTGCACCAAAACACAAAAATGCAGACAAAACACATGATTACACACTATTTGTTTAAGGAACTGAAATATGTAAAAAATGAGTTATTAAGGTGTTTTCCAGCATTTTATGCACCAAAACTCAGAAATGCACGCAAAGACTATATTCCTTTAAACATCTTATTTATGTGTTATTAAGATGTTTTATGAAAAAAAAAAAAAACTTTCTCGATTGGAAATTTTATATATTGAATTCATTTTACAATGTTATGTCTCAAAATGATGAAATTCATGAAATCAAGCCAATATAGAGAAACAAAAGAAAAAATAAGAAAAACATATTATTCTTTAGTTTTCAGCTTTTTGCACCAAAACACAGAAATGCAGGCAAAACTAAAGATTACACAATATTTGTTTAAGGAACAGAAGTATGTCAAAATGGGTTATATAGGTGTATCCCAGCATTTTATACACCAAAACTTGAAATGCAGGCAAAACACTATACTTGTTAAAATATCTTATTTATGAGTTTTAAGATGTTTTATGAAAAAAAAATTTTATTTTATTTTTTGCATAAAACACCTTAAAAACACATAAATAAGACATTTTAACAAATAAGTTTTGGTGCATAAAATGTTTGAAAACACCAAAAGAACCCATGTTTGACATATATTAGTTCTTTAAGCAAATAGTGTTATGCGTTTTGCCTGCTTTTCTATGTTTTGGTGAAAAAAAAGCTGAAAACTACTAAACTAACAATATTTTCTTACTTTTTCTTTGGTTATGTCTATATTGTCTTTTCATGAATTTTATCGTTTTGAAGTATAGAAATGTAAAATGATTTGAATATACAAAACTTTCAATCGAGATAGTTTTTTTTTTTTTCCATAAAACACCTTAAAAACACATAAACAAAACAAAACGTTTTAACAAATATAGTGTTTTCCCTGCATTTTTGAGTTTTGGTGCATAAAATGCTGGAAAACACCAAAATAACCCATTGTTGCCATAATTCAGTTCCCTAAACAAATAGTGTTTCATCATGGGTTTTGCCTGCATTTCTGTGTTTTAGTGCAAAAAATGCTGAAACTACTAAAATAACACGTTAATGTTATATTTATTGTGGTTTCTCTATATTGCCTTATTTTCATCAATTTTATCTTTCTGAGGTATAAAAGTGTAAAATGACAAATATAAAAAATTTTCAATCGATATAGTCTTTTTTCATAAAACACCTTGAAAACACATAAATAAGAAGTTTCAACAAATATAATGTTTTGCTTCCATTTCTGAGTTTTAGTGCATAAAATTGAAAATAAGCCAATATGGAGAAACGAGATAAAAGTAACAAGAACGTGTTATTTTAGTAGTTTTCAGGTTTTTATGCACCAAAATACAAAATGCAAGCAAGACGCGTTTACAAACACTATTTGTTTATGGAACTGAAATGTGTTAAAAAGGGTTGTTTTGGTGTTTTGCAGCTTTTTATGCACCAAAACTCAGAATGGGAGGCAAAACAAGTGTATGCATAATATTCATTAAAACGTCTTATGTTTTTAAGGTGTTTATGAAAAAAAAAAAAAAAAAAAAATTAAATCGATAAAAAATTTTCTATAATGAAGTCATTTTTCATTGTTACGCCTAAAATGATAAAAACGATGAAACTGCCGATATAGAAAAACGAAACAAAAGAAAAAAAAAAAAAACGTGATATTTTGGTGATTTTCAGGTTTTATTGCACCAAAACTCAAAATGCAGGAAAAAGAAAAAGTATACAAGGAATATTTGTTGAAGGAAGAAATACATACAAAAAAAATGGTTATTTTTTTCCAGCATTTTGTGAACCAAAATTCAGAAAAGCAGTCAAAACAAAGATATGCACTATATTTGTTAAAACGTCTTATTTATGTGTTTTGAAAGTGTTTAAAAAAAAAAAATCTTAATTGAAATTTTTGTATATTGAAGCCATTTAACATAGTTACGCTTCAAAACTATAAAATTAATGCAAATAATCCAATAGAGAGAAACGAAATAAAAGCAACAAAAACGTGTAATTTTGGTAGTTTTCACCTTTTTATGTACCAAAACACAAAAATGCAAGTAAAACTCGTATAGAAACGCTATTTGTTTAAGAAACTGAATATATATAAGAAATGGAACATTTTGGTGTTTTACATAATTCTAGACAGCAAAACTTAGAAATGCAGGTTAAACAAGTATACACACATTATTTGTTAAAACATCTTATTATGTGCTTTTAAGGTGTTTTGTGAAGAAAACTATCTCCTATTGAAAATTTTGTATATTGAAGTTATTTTATCTTCTTATACGATCTAAAACTATAAAACTGAAGAAAATAAGCCAATACAGTGAAACGAAATAAAAGTAAAAAAAGGTAATATTTTATTGGTGTTCATCATTTTATACACCAAATGTCAGAACTGCAGGCAAAGCGTGAATATACACAATATTTGTTTAAGGAAGTGATATATGCATAAAATGGGTTATTTTGGTGTTTTCAACAAAACACAGAAATACAGGCAAAACAAGTTTATACATGGTATTTGTTAAAACGTCTTACTTATGTGTTTTGAAAGTGTTTTCTGAAAAAGAAATGGAAATTTTATATATTGAATTCATTTTACAATGTTATGTCTCAAAATGATGAAATTCATGAAATCAAGCCAATATAGAGAAACAAAAGAAAAAAATAAGAAAACATATTATTCTATTAGTTTTCAGTTTTCCAAAACACAGAAATGCACTAAAGATTACACAATATTTGTTTAACAGAATATGTCAAAAATGGGTTATATAGGTGTATCAGCATTTTATACACCAAAAACTTGAAATGCAGGCAAACACTATACTTGTTAAAAATATCTTATTTATGATTTTTTAAGATGTTTTATGAAAAAAAATTTATTTTATTTTTGCATAAATCACCTTAAAAACACATAAATAAGACATTTTAACAAATATAGTGTTTTGCATAAATGTTTGAGTTGTTTTGAGTGTTTGAGTGAACCCATGTTTGACATATTCAGTTCTTTAAGCAAATAGTGTTATATTGCCTGTTTTCTATGTTTTGTGAAAAAAAGCACTCTAAATAACTTTTTCTTCTTTTCTTTATTGTCTTATTTCATAATTTTATCGTTTTGTATGTTAAAATATTTGAATATATTTCAATTGATGTTTTTCATCTTCTGTAAAACACATCCATTTTTTCAAATATAGTGTTTTCTTTTTTTTGAGTTTGCATAAAATCCAAACATTCTTTTCTGACTAATTCAGTTCCTAAACATATTTTATCATTTTTTGCATTTCTGTGTTTTGCAAAAATCTCTTAAAATAACACTTTTTATATTTATTTGGTTTCTTTATATTCCTTATTTTCATCAATTTTATCTTTCTGAGGTATAAAAGTGTAAAATGACAAATATAAAAATTTTCAATCATATAGTCTTTTTTCATAAAACACCTTGAAAACCATAAAAAAAGTTTCAACAAATATTAATGTTTTTCTTCCATTTCTGAGTTTTAGTGCATAAAATGCTGGAAAACAATATAATAACCCATTTTTGACATATATGAGTTCTTTAAACAAATAATTGTAATGATGCGTTTTGCCTGCATTTTGTTTTGGTTTCAAGCCAATATAAGAAATGCAAGTAAAAGTAACCAAAAGATTTATTTAAATAGTTGTCAGCTTTTATGCACCAAAACACAAAAATGCAGACAAAACACATGATTACACACTATTTGTTTAAGAAACTGAAAATGTAAAAAATGAGTTATTGGTGTTTTCCAGCATTTTATGTACCAAAACTCAAAATGGCAAAGACTATATTCCTTTAAACATCTTATTTATGTGTTATTAAGATGTTTTATGCTCGATTGGAAATTTTATATATTGAATTCATTTTTTTTATGTCTCAAAATGATGAAATTATGAAATGCCAATATAGAGAAACAAAAGAAAAATCTATTATTCTTTAGTTTTCAGGCACCAAAAACACAAAATGCAGGCAAAAACTAAAGATTACACAATATTTGTTTAAGGAACGAAGTATGTCAAAAATGGGTTATATAGGTATCCCAGCATTTTATACACGAAAAACTTGGAAATGCAGGCAAAACCTATACTTGTTAAAATATCTTATTTATGTGTTTTAAGGTTTTATGAAAAAAAAATATTTTATTTATTTTTGCATAAAACCTTAAAACACATAAATAAGACATTTTAACAAATATCTGTTTTGCCAGCATTTCTTTGTCATAAATGTTTGAAAACACCAAAAGAACTCATGTTTGACATATATTAGTTCAAAAACTTTTTCATGTCCAGGTATACTGTGTCCACCATTCGTCTCTGCTTTCCAGTCCTGCTGTAACTCTGGAGTAGAAGCTTAATAAGTTTGATACACACTGACTTCCGTGTCCTGAACCCAAATTGTCTTTTCAATATGACTTGTTCTTCTTCAGATGTTTAACCATTTTTCTTTGATAATCATTTCACAACTTCAAAACACTTCTAATGACGGTCTGTAGTTGGTTCAGTTTTTCCTCTTTAAATATCAGTATTACATTAGCTCTTCCATTCTAGTGGAACTTTCCTTCATTTAGTGAACTTGTAATTATTTCCAAAATTGGTGTGTGTGTGTGTGTTGTGTGTGTGTGTGTGTGTGTGTGTGTGTGTGTGTGTGTGTGTTTTGTGTTTGTTGTTCCTAGTTGTATTTTACTGCTTTTAGTGGTGTGGCTATATCTACACTTATCAATTTTTCTTTCAAAGCTGCACATATGTACACACTTTTCAAATCTCACTCATTGTACTTTTCAAAACTGTTATTCAACACATCTTTGAAATCTATTTTTAACATCTCTCGACATCTTTTTATTTTCTATGCATCTTGTTGTTTGAATGTCATATTCTCTCAGTCTAATAATTGTCATTTTATTTATTTATTGATTAATTTTTAACTAACCTAATCTAACAAAACATTTGCAGGTAAGAAAACCTGATTTATTTGAAGTCAACAAAAATTTTGTCCAGATAATTCTCAGATCAAATGTAACAGACTACACAAGGAAAGATTGATTGTGTTTTGTGTTTTTCTGTTTTGTGTTTTGATGTTTTTGATGTGTTGCTGTGTTTTTTCTTTTGCATTTTGTTTTTGTTTTATGTTTTTATGTGTTTAGATGTGTCTTGGTATGTTTGGGTATATTCATGTGTTTATGTCTTTGGTTGTGTTTTAGTGTTTCATGTGTTTTTGATGCATTTGAATGTGTTTTGGATATTACAAGTGTTTGCAGTTTTTGTGTTTGTTTGTGTGTTTCAGGATGTGTTTATGCTATGTATTTAAACACAAGATTTTTTTTTTTTTTTTTTTTTTTTTTTTTTTTTTTTTTTTCTTTTTTTTCTCTCTCTCTCTCTCTCTCTTTTCTCTTTTGTATTTTTGTCTATTGATACTCTGTCAATAGATCATTAACATCTCTTAAAACTGATTTCTGTGTTCTTGTTTTGAAAGATGTGTTTTTGTTTTGTGTTTTTCATATCTGTTTGTTTCTGTGTTTTTGTGGTGTTTTGTTTGTGGTTTAAATATTTTGTGTGTTTTGAGTGTTTATGTGTTATTTGATTGCTTTTGTGTTTATTTATTGGTGTTTGAATGTGTTTTGATATTTGATTGTCTATTTGCGTGTTGAACACACCAAAACATTGAAACACAAAACAAAGATCAAAACACACCAAAATCCTAAAACATCTGAGCACAAATCAAAAACACAAAACACACATTTTAAAACACAACATAAACAAAAACACACAAAACATTCCCAAAACACATGTTTTCAAGGTAACCTAATCTAACAATAACCACTTTCTTTTGATTTAAATCTTGTGTTTTGAAGTTTTGAATTTTTCTGTTTTTTTACTTATTTGTGTTTTG
>NC_059281.1:1273019-1280573 GCF_017591435.1 Portunus trituberculatus
GGCTGCAACAAAAATGGTGCCTGACTTAAGAGATTTGACTTATGAAGACAGACTGAACAGAATGCAACTTCCGACCCTGGAAAACAGAAGAGAAACGGGAGACCTGATAGCAATATACAGAGTGATGATTGGCATAGAAAAAATGGATAGGGAAGATCTGTGTATGTGGAATGAAAGAATGTCGAGAGGGCATGGGAAAAAACTAAAATGGCCACTTATAGGAGAGATGTGAAAAAATATAGCTTCCCTCATAGAAGGGTGGAAGCATGGAATAGTTTAGACGTGGAAGTGGTCAACGCAAGGAATATTCATGATTTTAAGAAAAAGCTGGACATTAGTAGATATGGAGACGGGACAGTACGAGCATAGCTCTTTTCCCGTATGTTACAATTAGGTAAATACAATTAGGTAAATACACACACACACACACACACACACACACACACACACACACACACACACACACACACACACACACACACACACACACACGGGACATCGTCGATGGCGGAGGTGGTCGCTGAGCTCCAGAGCAATCATCTCTAATTCTACAGTTACCATTGCCTAAGAGTAACCAAGGTGGGAAAGGAGCTGGTAATGTTTGTCCCGTCTCCATATAGTCATGTTAACTGTTGATTAGCAAAATAATGTCCAGGAAGGTAAATATAAACTGTAGCCTGCGTTTGAGCCATCAGCTGGTTTGTTTACATCTGAGCAACATGGCGGCCGTGAACTCGAAAGATGAATCAGACTTCACAGGATTTCAAGGAATAATGGAGAAGAGCGCTTATGTGAAGAAAATTCTGGAGTTGGAAGGTAAAATTGAAAAACTGTTTGAAAAGTATGGGGCCTGGAAACGAGTTATGACAATGTAAAGAAAGACTGTGCCGATATGAAGAAGGAAAATGAAGCACTGAAAGAGGAAGTTAAGCTAATTAAAGTGAATTGCGAAAAATGTGGAGAATCTCTAGGAAAAGTGATGGAGAAGCAGGCTGAATGGAAAAAAGTCAGGAAGTGGAAAGAAAGGAGGTAAATTACAAAGTTGCAAGTCTGGAAAAGGAAATCAAAGAGTCTGGGAGAAAACTTTGGGCCTTGCTGAAATTATAGATCAACAGATCATAGAAGAGAAGATTGCTGAGAAAGTGGTGAAGGTTATTAAATCAAATGAGACATTGGTGAGGAAACTGTAGACAAAAGAGATGTGTGGTGATATTTGGTGTGGAGGAGGATAAGACACCGAGTAAAATGGAGAGAGAAAAACATAAAAAGGTGATAAATAATATCATTAATGTGGTGCAGGAGGAGGAAAAGACCTAGTACAAGAAATAGAGGACTTCCATAGAATTGGAAAGTTCACAAGAGAAGGTATGAGGCCAATAAGAATCAAACTTAAGTCACAAAAGGATGTAGATGAATTGGTGGAGAAGTCATGGAGGCTAGCCCAGCAGGAAACAACAAGGAAGATTTGGTTGAGAAGAGATCTCGGTGAAAAGGAAAGAGAAATGTTAAATGAGTTGAGAAAGGAGGCTTTGAAAAAAATGAAGAGAGGACAGAAGAGGAGAAGAAAGAGTTTTTCTGGAGAATCTTGGATATGAGACTGAGGAAGTGGTTCATAACCCAGAAAAGTACAGCAAGAAAGGACTAAAGAAACTTACGTATGAGCGGAATGTAATGTATTCCAACATAAATGGAGTGATATCGGGATTTTAGAACTCAACGATTACTTGAGGGACAAGAACCCAGATATTGTGGGTCTTACTGAAACAAAACTGAGAGAGGAGAAGACCTGATGATGGTTGGAGAAGGAAATATAATGTTTGGAAAAGAAATAGAGTAGGTAAGATGGGAGGAGGAGTGATGTTGCTGGTTAAAAAGATATAAAGGTGGATCAAGTGAAAGAAGGTATGGGAAAGGCAGAAGTGCTAAAGATCAGAGCAGAAACTAATGAAGGAAAAAGAGGCACTACATAGTGGTGTACGTACCACCTAAGACAAATGCATGGTCAGTACAGGAATATGAAGAAATGATAAGTGATACAGGAACATGTCTGGAAGAAATGTTGGGTGGCTGTGAACGAACTATAATGATGGGAGATTTTAATTGTAAAGAGGTGTGTTGGGAGGACTGGTCAATGGAAGGATCAGAGACAACATGGGAAATACACTATTGACACTGGCAATGGAAAATGTGTTAACTCAGTGGGTCAAAGAAGATACTAGGTTTGGAGGAGAGGAGCATCGTCAAGACTGGACTTGGTCTTTAGTACAGAGCCAATGGTCATTGAGGAGATGAGGGTGGAGTGCCCTTTAGCAAAGAGTGATCATGCAGTTTTGGAGTTCAAGGTGATAGATGAAGAGAAATCTAGAAGAAATGAAGAATATAAAGTGGGAAGATGGAATTATGCCAAGACAGATTTTGGAAACCTAAAGAAATTCTTTCAAGAGACAAATTGGATGAAATTCAAGAGTGCTAAGGAGCAAATGAAAAGTGGAAGGAATTTATAAAATATACAAAGAAGGTGAGAAAAATTTGTACCAATAAGACAACATAGAGAAGTTGGAAAGCAGGACTGGTTTAACGATAGATGTGAAAAGGCTAGAACAAGAAAAGAGGATGCATGGAAGAGGTGGAGAAGGAAAAGACGGATTAAGCAGTGGGAAAGTTACAAAAGAGCAAGAAATGAATATGTGTTGATTAGAAGAGAAGAAAGAAAGAAACAAGAAAAGGATATAATTGATAAATGTAAAGACCAACCAAGGCTTTTTACAGACATGTGAACAACAACATCAAAAATAGAGAAAGTATTGAAAGTTTAGAAGTAAATGGAGTATGCAGTGAAGATCCCAGGAAATGGCAGAGGCTATGAATGGATGCTTTCGGAAGGTATTCACAAAGGAGACTGCTTTTGACAAACCACTGGTAATGGAACAGAAAGGGATTATGAAGGAGTTTCAAGTAACTGTGGAGGAGATCAAGAACATGATGGGGAGTTTAGAAGTGAGAAAAGCTGTGGGACCTGATGGGGTATCAGGATGGATTTTAAGAGAATGCAGGGAGCAACTGGCAGAAAAAGTTTGTGAAGTAATTGATGCCTCATTAAGGGAAGGTGTAGTGCCCCAAGACTGGAAAAGAGCTAACATTGTCCCAATCTATAAATCAGGTAACAAGAGAGACCCATTGAACTATAGACCAGTGTCACTTACAAGTGTGGTAGCTAAGATGTGTGAGAGGGTGGTGAAGAATAGATGGACAGACTTCTTGGAGAAAAATGACATACTTTGTGAGTGTCAATTTGGTTTTAGAAAAGGGCGTTCATGCACGACAAACCTGATATGTTACTATTCGAGGGTGATAGATGTAATACAGGAAAGAGATGGTTGGGCTGATGGAATATATCTGGATTTAAAAAAGGCCTTTGATAAGGTACCACACCGGAGACTGATCTGGAAACTTGAAATGGTAGGAGGAGTGCATGGCAGTTTACTAAAATGGATGGAAGACTTTTGGTAGGAAGAGAAATGAGAACAATAATTAAGGACAGACCATCAGAATGGGGATTGGTGGAGAGTGGAGTTCCACAGGGATCAGTGTTGGCACCAGTAATGTTCGCGGTCTACATAAATGACATGGTGGATGGGGTGTCCAGTTATGTGAGCCTATTTGCAGACGATGCAAAATTGTTAAGAAAAGTGAGATGTGACAAAGATTGCGAACTACTCCAGGAAGACTTGGACAGAATATGGAAATGGAGCTGTACATGGCAAATGGAGTTCAACACGACAAAATGCAAGAAAATAGAGTTTGGCAAGAGTGAAAGAAGAATCAGGAGTATGTACAAGATAGGAAATGAAGACATAAAACCAGTCATGAAGAAAAAGACCTTGGGGTGACAATTACCAATGACCTATCGCCAGAGAGACATATAAACAAAATAATTGGAGAAGTATTGAACTTATTGAGGAACATAAGAGTGGCGTTCGTATATTTAGATGAAGAAATGATGAAGAAAATAATTACTGCAATGATAAGACCGAGGCTTGAATATGCAACAATACAGTGGGCTCGAACTTAAAGAAACACATAAGGAAACTAGAGAAAGTACAGAGGGCTGCAACAAAATGGTGCCTGACTTAAGAGATTTGACTTATGAAGACAGACTGAAAAGAATGCAACTTCCGACCCTGGAAAACAGAAGAAAGGGAGACCTGATAGCAATATACAGAGTGATGATTGGCATGGAAAAATGGATAGGGAAGATCTGTGTATGTGGAATGAAAGAATGTCGAGAGGGCATGGGAAAAAACTAAAATGGCCACTTATAGGAGAGATGTGAAAAATATAGTTTCCCTCATAGAAGGGTGGAAGCATGGAATAGTTTAGACGTGGAAGTGGTCAACGCAAGGAATATTCATGATTTTAAGAAAAAGCTGGACATTAATAGATATGGAGACGGGAAAACACGAGCATAGCTCTTTTCCCGTATGTTACAATTAGGTAAATACAATTAGGTAAATACACACACACACACACACAGGTTAACTCGCTAATTAAAGGTTTGACTCCTACCGCCACACATGAACACAACACTAACAGCAACAACATCACAGTAATGAGAGGTTGGGCGTGTTTACAGACACACGCCATTGAGGCGTTATAAAACACACACACACACACACACACACACACACACACACACACACACACACACACACACACACGCCGTGAACTCGAAAGAGGAATCAGACTTCACAGGGTTTCAAGGAATAATGGAGAAGAGCACTTATGTGAAGAAATTCTGGAGTTAGAAGGTAAAATTGAAAAACTGTTTGAAAAGTATGAGGGCCTGGAAACGAGTTATGACAATGTAAAGAGACTGTGCCGATATGAAGAAGGAAAATGCAGCACTGAAAGAGGAAGTTAAGCTAATTAAAGTGAATTGCGAAAAATGTGGAGAATCTCTAGGAAAAGTGATGGAGAAGCAGGCTGAATGGAAAAAAAGTCAGGAAGTGGAAAGAAAGGAGGTAAATTACAAAGTTGCAAGTCTGGAAAAGGAAATCAAAGAGTCAGGGGAGAAAACTTTGGGCCTTGCTGAAATTATAGATCAACAGATCATAGAAGAGAAGATTGCTGAGAAAGTGGTGAAGGTTATTAAGTCAAATGAGACATTGGTGAGGGAAACTGTAGACAAAAGAGATGTGTGGTGATATTTGGTGTGGAGGAGGATAAGACACCGAGTAAAATGGAGAGAGAGGAAAACATAAAAAAGGTGATAAATAATATCATTAATGTGGTGCAAGAGGAGGGAAAAGACCTAGTACAAGAAATAGAGGACTTCCATAGAATTGGAAAGTTCACAAGAGAAGGTATGAGGCCAATAAGAATCAAACTTAAGTCACAAAAGGATGTAGATGAATTGGTGGAGAAGTCATGGAGGCTAGCCCAGCAGGAAACAACAAGGAAGATTTGGTTGAGAAGAGATCTCGGTGAAAAGGAAAGAGAAATGTTAAATGAGTTGAGAAAGGAGGCTTTGAAAAAAAATGAAGAGAGGACAGAAGAAGAGAAGAAAGAGTTTTTCTGGAGAATCTTGGATATGAGACTGAGGAAGTGGTTCATAACCCAGAAAAGTACAGCAAGAAAGGACTAAAGAAACTTACATATGAGCGAAATGTAATGTATTCCAACATAAATGGAGTGATATCGGGATTTTAGAACTCAACGATTACTTGAGGACAAGAACCCAGATATTGTGGGTCTTACTGAAACAAAACTGAGAGAGGGAGAAGACCTGATGAAGGTTGGAGAAGGAAATATAACGTTTGGAAAAGAAATAGAGTAGGTAAGATGGGAGGAGGAGTGATGTTGCTGGTTAAAAAGATATAAAGGTGGATCAAGTGAAAAAGGTATGGGAAAGGCAGAAGTGCTAAAGATCAGAGCAGAAACTAATGAAGGAAAAAGAGGCACTACATAGTGGTGTACGTACCACCTAAGACAAATGCATGGTCAGTACAGGAATATGAAGAAATGATAAGTGATACAGGAACATGTCTGGAAGAAATGTTGGGTGGCTGTGAACGAACTATAATGATGGGAGATTTTAATTGTAAAGAGGTGTGTTGGGAGGACTGGTCAATGGAAGGATCAGAGACAACATGGGGAAATACACTATTGACACTGGCAATGGAAAATGTGTTAACTCAGTGGGTCAAAGAAGATACTAGGTTTGGAGGAGAGGGAGCATCGTCAAGACTGGACTTGGTCTTTAGTACAGAGCCAATGGTCATTGAGGAGATGAGGGTGGAGTGCCCTTTAGCAAAGAGTGATCATGCAGTTTTGGAGTTCAAGGTGATAGACGAAGAGAAATCTAGAAGAAATGAAGAATATAAAGTGGGAAGATGGAATTATGCCAAGACAGATTTTGGAAACCTAAAGAAATTCTTTCAAGAGACAAATTGGATGAAATTCAAGAGTGCTAAGGGAGCAAATGAAAAGTGGAAGGAATTTATAAAAATATACAAAGAAGGTGAGAAAAATTTGTACCAATAAGACAACATAGAGAAGTTGGAAAGCAGGACTGGTTTAACGATAGATGTGAAAAGGCTAGAACAAGAAAAGAGGATGCATGGAAGAGGTGGAGAAGGAAAAGACGGATTAAGCAGTGGGAAAGTTACAAAAGAGCAAGAAATGAATATGTGTTGATTAGAAGAGAAGAAAGAAAGAAACAAGAAAAGGATATAATTGATAAATGTAAAGACCAACCAAGGCTTTTTTACAGACATGTGAACAACAACATCAAAAATAGAGAAAGTATTGAAAGTTTAGAAGTAAATGGAGTATACAGTGAAGATCCCAGGGAAATGGCAGAGGCTATGAATGGATGCTTTCGGAAGGTATTCACAAAGGAGACTGCTTTTGACAAACCACTGGTAATGGAACAGAAAGGGATTATGAAGGAGTTTCAAGTAACGGTGGAGGAGATCAAGAACATGATGGGAGTTTAGAAGTGAGAAAAGCTGTGGGACCTGATGGGGTATCAGGATGGATTTTAAGAGAATGCAGGGAGCAATTGGCAGAAAAAGTTTGTGAAGTAATTGATGCCTCATTAAGGGAAGGCGTAGTGCCCCAAGACTGGAAAAGAGCTAACATTGTCCCAATCTATAAATCAGGTAACAAGAGAGACCCATTGAACTATAGACCAGTGTCACTTACAAGTGTGGTAGCTAAGATGTGTGAGAGGGTGGTGAAGACTAGATGGACAGACTTCTTGGAGAAAAATGACATACTTTGTGAGTGTCAATTTGGTTTTAGGAAAGGGCGTTCATGCACGACAAACCTGATATGTTACTATTCGAGGGTGATAGATGTAATACAGGAAAGAGATGGTTGGGCTGATGGAATATATCTGGATTTAAAAAAGGCCTTTGATAAGGTACCACACCAGAGACTGATCTGGAAACTTGAAATGGTAGGAGGAGTGCATGGCAGTTTACTAAAATGGATGGAAGACTTTTGGTAGGAAGAGAAATGAGAACAATAATTAAGGACAGACCATCAGAA
>NC_059281.1:1281073-1306073 GCF_017591435.1 Portunus trituberculatus
TTTGACTGTGATAGTGGGAGGAGGAGGCCTCGGCTAACACAATTACTTATTACAAAATAGAAAAATATAATAACTTCCTACGTCAGTAGGGGTTATTTTTCGATTTCTCCATTGCGTAATTGTGTTAGCCTTCGTAAGCCTTTAGGTTGTCAGACCCTGCCTTCGTCCTCAAGGAGGAGGAACAGTCAAAGGAGGAAACTAGGAAAGGGTAAAGGTATATACCAATACGTGTCTAAGATGATCGTAAAGGTGAATAAAATTCGTTGTGGGTCTATAGTATATTGAAATCAATTACATAGACAGGAGATAATATTCTTGATATGAGTTAACACAACAACAAAAATTTTTCCTTTACATATAAGTTACAATATATATGAAAAGAAAACAACTACTTAGATCTACCGGCAACCACGGGGGTGGGCGACGGTTTACAAGAAATTAGGTATTTATGTAAAAAAAACGTTGGGGCTGTGCCAGAATCCGTTCTGTAGGATTTCGGAAGGTTGCACTCCTCTGAAGTGCGCAATGGAGAATCCGAACTTGCGAATGTCATGACCCGCTGGATCGGTGGCTGTAGGATCTCCCATCTATATCGCTTTGGCCAGCCAATAAGAGAGTCTTCCTGCTTGTAATGGTTTCCCTGAGGAAGGGTTTACGAATAGAAACCTGTTGTGAGGAAGGGATGCTGTTCTGGCTTTGTAGATTTTGAGCGCGTTAACCGGGCATAGGGAATGTCTACGCCCTAGAGCCGGGAAGGTGATATCTGGAGGCCGAGAATGCTGAGAGTTTTGATTTTTGAATAGGAAGTCTGGGCTGGTAGGAAGGACGGCTTTGTCTTTGGAAGTGATTAAGCCTTCCCTTATTGTGGCTGCCAGTTCGCTGGCCCTGTTCCCTGAAGCTAGAGCTGTCAAGAATATGGTCTTGAGGAGTAGGTTGGTCGGTGAAGCTGTGTTCATGTTGAATTCTTCTGAGGAAAAGGTAGCTAGGACTTTATCCATGCACCATTGGGGGACCTTCTTTTTGCCGGGAGGGTTCTTGAGGAACTGACTTCGAGCAAGTAGGGAGAATAAGTTGGAAGAGAGATCCAGACCGAATGCTTGGAGGATGGGTAGTCTAAGCTGTGATCTGTAGTTGAGAATGGTGCATGGGTTTAGGTGTCTTGCTTCTAGCGCAAGGAGAAATTCCATCACAGTTCTTGGTGTGACGGATGTGACATTCGCTGGTAACCAGTTCTGGAATGTTTTCCAGATTGACTCGGCTTGACGGTTCGTGGATCCGCGGTAGGCCTGGACTAGTCGCGAAGCCACCTGGTCGCCTAATGTGAAGGCGAAACTTTCCTTCAGAAATTGAATGCGGTCCACTTCTCTGAGGCGAGCCGTCCATTCTTCGTGGGATCTGGTAGGTCCAGGTGCCACCATTGGAGGGTCCGGTTCCTGATGTATGGAAACCATGTCTCCGCTGGGTACCACGGGAGGATGATGATGCCGTGGTGTCTGTACGATCGGAGTTTGGTTATCACCATCGGGATGAACCACTTGGGTGGGAATAGGTAGATTTGTTGCCATTGATTCCAGTCCCAAGCTAGGCAGTTGCAGCCGAGGGCTAGGGGGTCGGGATGGGGAGATAGGTAAGTTGGGAGCTTGGCGTTCTTGGCTGTTGCCATGAGATCTATCTCCAGGGGGCCCCGCTGTTGAGTGATGGAGTTGAATGCTTCTTGTGGGAGCTCCCACTTTAGGAGGAGCGTGGAGGATCGGCTGAGGCTGTCCGCTCTGCTGTTCAGGAGAGTGGAGATTCTGAAGGGTAGGATCTTGATCTCTCTCTGCCTCAGGATGGGGATGAGTAAGGATATTTCGTGGCGGAGACTCTGAGACTTTGCTGAGAGTCTCCTGATCGCATATTGTGCCGGGGCATTGTCTATGAATAGATGGATCAGGTGGCTGCGAATGTTGAGCTGCAGGATGGTTAGGCGTACCGCCCTTTACCTCCAGGATGTTTATGTGCAGTAGTTGCTCTTGTGCTGTCCACGTCCCTGACACGTTGAGAGTTTCTGTGTGCCCCCCCCCCACCCAGTTGTTGACGCGTCTGTCCATAGGAGGAGAGGGCTGGACACTGGGCGAAACACTTCTGTTTGTTCGAGAAGGGGTAGGTCCAGCCAGGGGCGGAGGTCTTGTTTGAAGAGGTCTGGGATTGGGACCTGCATGTCCCTGTGAGAGGCACTGTTGAGCAGTTGCGGTCTCAGAAGAGGTTGTATGAGGTGGCGAGTGTGGGAGAGAATTTGAGACACGAAGTTTAGGCCTCCGAGTAGGCTCTCCCATTCCCTGCGGGAGCAGGTGTTTCTGTGGAGCAGGTCCATAATGGAGGTTTTTAGGTTGATCTGTTTGGTGAGGGGGAGGCCCCACCGGCCTGTGGCGGACAGTGGAGTACACCACAAGAGGGTATCGGAGTAGTTGGGTGAAGATGTATGGGGCTACATTTAATCCGAAGGGCAGTGCCTTGAAGAAGTATAGGTGCTCTTCGTGCATGAAAGCCAGGAATTTGTGCAGTGATGGCCGGATTGGAATATGAAAGTAGGCGTCTTGCAGGTCGATGGAAGTAATCCATACAGGAGGTTGGAGCATGGACGCCAGTGAGGTATGGTTGGACATGTGAAACCTTGGAGCGTAGATGAATTTGTTTAGGCGAGAGATGTTGATGATGAATCTGAAGCCCCCTGATTTCTTTGGGATCAGGAATACGTTGGAAAGGAAGCAAAGTTGGTGGTTTGCTTTGTATATCGCCTGCTTGTAGAGCAACTCCCGGATTGTGAGGGAGAGGTCTGGATTGAGTAACTGTGGTTTTTTCTTTGGTGTGGAGAGGGAAGGTGGTTTGTCTAACCTCGTTTGACAATGCGATAGATAGCGGTGGGGGCGTCTGAACACTCGGTGGCGAAGGGTTGTAGGCGTCCCCCTGGATAGTCAGTTTCGTTTGGGGCCTGAGGGGTGTGCCGGATTCGTTTTTCTGTGGGAATCGGCGTTGGTGCGACCTTGTTGCGTAGCTGGAGGCGCTTTGTACGAGCCTCTGCCTCGTAAGGTTGATCCTATAGGTGAGGGGTTGTTGTTCCGTCGCTGGTAGTCAGGACAGTACTGTCCGCTCTTGTAGCCTCCCGACTGTGCGCCTCGCTGGCCGTGAGTGGTTCCTCGCTGAGGTCGGCCGTGTCCTCTCGAGGAAGAGCTACGAAAGGACCGCCGTTCGATAAACGTGGATGTTTGGGGGGGGCGGCAGCCACGGTCTTGGGAGGTGGAAGGTTGATGTATTTTGGTACTGTTCTGACCGACGGGCAGGGGTCTGATAGTCCCGTTTGCGATAGCTTGGTCGACCCCTTGGGCCCCTTTGAGGCTCAGGATGCTGGTGCTCACGATATCTGTACTGTATACTAGTAGGTCAGACGTTTGGGGTGCCTTTTGGACTGCTGTGACCTCTAGGTGAAGCAGTAGGGATGCCGCTCCCAGTAATTCAGTGGTGTGGGTAGCGGCAGCCGCAAATTTTTTATAGCCGAAGATGAGGTATCTCATCGCACGGTCGAACATTTGAGGGTGGGATGATTGAGGATGGGCTGTTTTTGTTTCGTCTTCTAAGAAGTAGGTGCTGGAAGTGTTCGATAAACGTGGATGTTTGGGGGGGGCGGCAGCCACGGTCTTGGGAGGTGGAAGGTTGATGTATTTTGGTACTGTTCTGACCGACGGGCAGGGGTCTGATAGTCCCGTTTGCGATAGCTTGGTCGACCCCTTGGGCCCCTTTGAGGCTCAGGATGCTGGTGCTCACGATATCTGTACTGTATACTAGTAGGTCAGACGTTTGGGGTGCCTTTTGGACTGCTGTGACCTCTAGGTGAAGCAGTAGGGATGCCGCTCCCAGTAATTCAGTGGTGTGGGTAGCGGCAGCCGCAAATTTTTTATAGCCGAAGATGAGGTATCTCATCGCACGGTCGAACATTTGAGGGTGGGATGATTGAGGATGGGCTGTTTTTGTTTCGTCTTCTAAGAAGTAGGTGCTGGAAGTGTAATCATACAAGCCCAAGAGGGATAGTAGTTCCTCTTTGAGGTGATGCTGTATGCCGAGCATTTCATGCGAGGGAGAAGCAAAGAAGGTGTAGGTTGTGGGCAGGTCCGTGATGTAACTGCAGGACTGGGATGTTTTGCTGTTGAGGAAGTTGAGGATGTCGTCTTCGTCTTCCTTGGACCTGACTTGAAGGAAAGAGGCTTTGGGAGAGACGGGTTTGTCTTTGTTGTTTTTTTTATTTTACGTTGGGCTGTGGTAGCACCGACGTCCTTAAGGAGATTAAGAAGTGTCACTTTTGGGGTGCGGGCGACTCTGTGCTTATTGAGCGCCTTGTGAAGTTCATCATATAGGGAATGTTTCCTGCTGTGTACGATGGTGGGGGATCGAGTTCTAGGGATCCACCCAGGCGTTCCATCAGTTTTGGAGAATCCAAGCCTGGCGACGGCCAGGTCCTGTGACGCCGTGGGAGTTTTTGGGCGTGCTGTTGGGTCGTCAGAGCACTCGGCTAGGAAAGCCTCGTGTCTGGACCATGTGGCTTTGTTTGATACTCGGAAGCCTAAGGGTTCTTCGCTTGCGACTATAAACCATCCATAATGAGCTTCTCTAAAAATGAAGAGGACTTGGTCACAATCCACCGTGAATTGTAAGTGTGCATTTGCTGGAGGGTACCAGACCTTGGTGAGTGGGTCTACTGGGGGGGATAGAGGTAGTCGCTGAGTGTCTCCCTGGGACAGGTCTGTGTCTGAGGCTGGAGGGGGTGGTACTGGGGACACCTGACGGGGTGCTACCGGGGGTATCTACGGAGGTGGGTCGCTGGGTGCAGGGGAGAATTCCGCCTCTTCTCCGCCGTCTCCATACTGATCATAGTAAGGATCCTCCTCTTCGTAGAGAGGATCGTAATCTTGGTTTCGGTAGCCGTGATGCTCGTACCGGCCTCGACTCTGTATGTATTTTTTGGTGAAGTACCCGTGTCTAAAATCTCTTAGTTGGAGGGGAGGGTGAGTATGAACGAACTCTGGAGCGTCTAGATCTTTTCTTAGACCTTCTGTGTGAGGCTTTTTTAGAATTGCGGTGAGAAGACCGTTTCCGTGAGCGACGCATGTGTCGGTCATCGGAGGACGAATCTGAGGAGCTCAAGTCGGAGGGGGAAGGGGAGCGCTTTGATGTGTACGGCTTGGGTTGTTTGTCTCTAGCCCTTTTGTCATGCTTGTCTGCTTTGATGGATGAATCGGAGGATGTGGCCAGATCATCAAAAAGCGGGTCGTTTGAGCGTTCTATTTCGGCAGATTGCTGTGTTGTGGAATCTTTATCTGGCTGAGACTGTTTCGGTGGAGATGGCTTTGCACTGTGTTCAGCTGCAGGTGGACTGTTCGCCCCCTCTAGGCTGGGCGGTGGTGCTGATGGTGCTCGGCTCATTGAGCGTTCCCTAGACACACTTCTGTTGGTTTGGAGTAGGTGACTGAACTTGTCTCTGAGATCTGCAGGGTCAAACAGGGAGTTTCGGTCGTCCCCCGCTTTGTGTGAGCGTACTCTGTGGCGTCTCACCAGTCGTATTATCTCAGCAATCTCCGCCTCACACTGTTGGTGGTTATCATAAGCTGCAATCCATGAGGAGCATTTCGGGCATGATGCTGGTTTCCAAAGGAGACCTGTGCCATACTTGCCCTTGCCTCCTTGTGTGCAGCATTGAGCGTGCTTGATACATGGATGGTCGAACCTCATTTTGACACATACTGCACATTGTTGCGGTTGGTCAGTCATCGTTTCAGGCAATTTGGTTGAAAGGAGAAGAAAGAGCATGGTAAAATACAGAGTAATTACCAAACTGATATATATGTCAGAAAGTATTATATTCATGAGATATACTATGAAGTGACTTGTGCGGGGATTCCTTGAATTTGTGAAACAAATTCCTCTGGGCGAGTAGCGTTCTGCTTTCGTAGCACGCTGTGGCGGAGGTTCACTCGTAAGAGTGAAGCCCGCTGAAATTGTGGCGTAGGATAGCTCGTGAGAGCGAAGCCCGCCAAACTCAAAGCACACTGTGTGAGGGCAAAGTTTGCTCAAAATAGGTCGTGTCATAGTAGTATATGACCGACATTGTTCCTGCTACATCCATTATCGTTGGCGAGTTGTTTGTCCGCTGGGAGCAAAACGTCCTGAGTGCTGAGTGGTGAATGAGTACCTGGGAGGTACTGGATTTGCTTGGGGACGAATTGTTTTTGCCTGCTAGGGGCAAGTCGTCCTGTGCGCTTGAGGTGACACGTTTTGGTCGCTATAAGTGACCCGTGTAGGTGGCTCCCCAGAGGAAACTGTTGTCTAAAAAAGAACTGCCGACCCAAAGCGACCCGCCGCTCCAAAGCGACCTGTCGCTCTAAAGCGAACTGCCGCCCTAAAGCGACCTGTCGCTCTAAAAAGCCAAAAAGATAAGGTGAAAAACCCGTATGGGGATCCTGTAAAAGGACATAAAGTTGAGAGATGGCTAACACAAGTAGGCGAACCTTTTAGCTGCTAAAAAGGGGAGCTGCTTAGGTGTTGCCTGTGCAGAGGTTCAAGACGAACTGAGGTCCAGAGCTCAACGCTCCTCCTTATATACTTGACCGAGGTGATGACGTCACGACTGCCGCTTTAAAGCGGCAGGTGCCGCTTTAAAGTGACAGGCAGGTGCCGCTTTAAATCGACAGGCGTCGCTTTAAGGCAACAGCTACTCATACGCTACCAAAAAACATGTTTTTTTTCTCTCCTTCGCCTCTTTTACTTCTTTGTTTGTCTCGAACGGAAACTAAGAAAAGGGCCAAGCAATTCAAAAGGTTCAAGAAAGGCTTACGAAGGCTAACACAATTACGCAATGGAGAAATCGAAAAATATGCTGTATAACATCCATGATGACTTTCATATGCACCGTTTATCAAGGGACAAGCTCAGCTGTTCATTGTTTATATATGTGATGTCATCAGTATGGGATCAGGGTGGGCAGGTCAAAGGTAGACACACCCAAGGCAGCAAGGTGATCACGAAGCACAACACGGTGGGAGTCGAAGCGGGGGCAGTGTAAGAGGAAGTGTTTGATGGTTTCCTCGACCGTCCTGCACCAGGGGCAGTAGGGGTCCGGTGATAGACCAAGGCGATGCAGGTGTGCTGTGAGTCTTGCGTGGCCCAGACGGAGGCGGGTGAGTGCTACATCTAGGATGCGGGACTGTTTCCTGACCCAAGGCTGTGGAGAGGAGTCGCTACGGTAAAGGCCCATAGAGGTGACTCAGAGTGCGTTGTTGAGTGAAGAGTCCCAGGATGAGTGGCAGAGGCGAGATAAGAGCCGTTTGGCAGAATGAAGCTGGAGGGGTAGGGGGGTAATGTTTACATGGGTTAAGGCCATCTTGGCAGCAACATCCACCACCTAATTCCCCCGGATGCCGCTGTGGGAAGGCACCCACTGGAAGGTGATATCCCACCCAGTTTTCAGGAGATGGAGGAAGGTGTTCTGGATGGAGTGGACGAGGGTTGTGGCGGAGGATGGCTGCCGGGACAGGAGGAGAGAGAGAGAGATGAGCGGGAGTCGGTGTAAATTACCACCATGGACTTCGGGTGAGAGCTGCGGAGGTAGATGAGGGCCTGGAGAAGGGCAAAGAGCTCCGTGGTAAGGACATCTGTGTACTCAGGAAGCCTCCATGTCTTACAGATAGCTGTACTGGCGTCGTATATAGCTGCTGCCGAGGAGGGCAGGGAAGCATCTCTGGAGCCGTCCGTGTAGATCTTAAGGTGGTGGTGATAAATGGACCGGTCCAGCTGTTGGAAGTGGGCTGCTGCTAATCCACTCACAGATGGTTTGGGAGGAAGCCCAGGAACGTGGAGAGCAAAATTATGGGTGACGTCCAGCCATGAAGGAAAAGGTGAGTAGGGGTTGACAGGCTGTGGAGATGGTGGTGGTAAGTGGAGAATGGTTAGGCTGAGCAGGGCACGCACTATTAGTGGCTGACGGGCAGCGGGGAGCCATGCAGGAGCTTGCTGATCCACCCCTGAGTTGGAGTGGAGGGTAGAGAGGGGGTGGGAAGCAGGCAGGCCCAGTATCTTGTAGTATTGTTGGCACAAGGTCATCCGTCTGTGGGTGGACAGTGGAGGAATACCACTCTCTGCTTGTAGAGAAACAACTGGGGAGGATCTCATGGCCCCCATAGAGATCCTCAAGGCAGCGTTCTGAATGGGGTCAAGCTTGAGGAGGTTAGAGTAGGCAGCTGACCCATAGAAGCAGCTGGCATACTGCATTTTGGCCCTGATGGTGATCTTATAGTAGTGGAGGAGCAGATCACGACTGGCTCCCCAGCGGATGCCAGCTATTCACTTCATCACATCCAGGCGTTTGTTGCAGGAGGTGCGGAGATAACTGATGTGATTTACCCAGGAGAGGCGAGGGCCATCCAGCCGCAGTCCGAGGAGGGTGTGTGAGGTTGAGTATGGAACAGCCTCCCCACTTAAGTTGATGGTAGGTGGAGTTGGAAGCTTTTTCATGGTAAAACACATGAGAGAGCTCTTTGAGGCACTGACTTGTAGCCCCCAGGTTGTCATCCACGCACCCACGGCGGTGGCAGCCTCCTGCAGGTGGTCCTGAGCCTCGGAGAGTGTGGGTGCTCGACTGACGATGGTAATGTCATCAGCATAGAGGAGAAGGTGAGAGTGGGTAGGAACCTGTAGGTCAGAGAGAAGAACATTGAATAGAAGGGGGCTAAGAATGGATCCCTGAGGTACGCCACGATGAATTCCTTGGGAAGGTGACAGTGATGCAGCAACAGCCACTTGGAATGAGCGACCGGTGAGGAAGTCGCACACCCAGGCAAGGGTGGTGCCAGTGATGCCCAGGAGTGCCAGCTTGTACAGGATGCCCTCATGTGGTGCCAAATCAAATGCTCCCTCCAGGTCAAGGAAGAGGGCCGTCATGACTTGACACTGGCGGTAAGTGTCACAGATGTGATACTCAATTTGCCCCAGCACATCCAGGGTACTCCGGTGAGGGCGGAAGCCACATTGCTCCTCTGCTAGCTTGTTGTTAGCTTCTAACCACCAGGTGAGGCGGGTGTTGACTAACCTCTCCAGCAGCTTCCCGATGCAGGAGAGGAGGCTGATGGGCCTGTATGCTGAAGGGAGTGTAGGGTCCTTTACAGGCTTGTGGATGGGGATGAGGATGGCGGGTTTCCAGGTGGATGGAAACTGCCCTGATTGCCAGCTGCTGTTGTATAGTTGAAGGAGGCAGGCACGTAGGGGTGGGGTGAGGTGGCGGATGAAGTTGTATGGGACTTTATCAAGGCCTGGCGCCTTACCGGGTTTTAATGTAGCTATGGCTGAGGAGAGTTCATGAGGCTTGAATGGTTGAGCAAGGGATGGGAGAGCTGGAGAGGAGACGGCAGTTTCAATAACTTAAGTAAGGGTTGGAGGCGGACGAAGAGGAGGAGGTAAACCAATCTTGAGGTGGAAGTGTTCTGACAAGATTTTTGCCTTTTCAGGATCAGCCAGTGGGGTAGAATCATCATCAGAAAATGGGATGTTCTGAGATACCAACTTGCCCTCCATGGAACGGAGAAAGGACATGGTACTCTTGGGAGAGGAGCGGAAGGAGAGAGTGGAGCAGTGCAGGTCCCATGCATTTCGCTTTGCCTTGAGGATGGTCTTGGCACAGATGGCGTCCAGGCGGCGGTAAGCACGGCCAGCCTGGATAGTGGGGGTCCCACGCCACTGATTCCAAGCCTGGCGACGGTCCTGTACTGCCTGTGCACAGGCTGCATCCCACCAGGGCTTCCCAGGGCGGCGTGGACGACGACGGGTGATGAGTGGGAAGGCAGCTGTGCCAGCCTTGGACAGCACCCCAGCAATGGTTATTGTGGCTTCATCCAGGGGAAGATGTTGGGTGTCCAGTGAGGGGGGAAGCGCAGCCACGTACTGGGGCCAGCCAGAAGAATTGAGCCTCCAGCGGGGCATGCAGCCAGGTTGGGGCTGTGGGGAGACTTGTGGGAGAGAGGCGAGGAGAGGGAGGTGGTCACTGCCCATGTAAGGTCCAGTGCAGAAGGTGAAGTCCTTGAAGGTAGGGTCTCCAAGGAACAGGTCAAGCACCGAGGCGGCACCAGTATGGGGATGAAACCTGGTCGCTAGTCCGGGAGGGCTGAGGAGGGAGATATGTGTTAGATCTAGCAAGGCTTGGAAGAGAGCGTTGCCAGAGGTGTTGTGATGGTGAGGTTGCAGGTCAGGCTCCCAACATGTATGATGGGCGTTAAAGTCCTTCATTATAAGCAATGGAGGCTGCAGGGTGGAGAAGTAGCGCATAAACTCTCGGTAGCCAGCTGCACCCCCAGGATTGTAGCAGACTGCCACCGTGAGCCAGCCACCACCAAGTCCAACCTTGGCAGCAACAAGCTCCAGACGCCCATCTTGAGACTGAGGGATAGGGAGAGGCGATGAGACAAGGGAGTCATGGATGGCGAGAAGGACTCCTCCTCCACGTCCTTGACCACGATCTTTGCGGATGATGTTATAGCCCGGAAAGGAGAGGGAAAGATGAGGGGGAAGCCAGGTCTCGCATATGCCGACCACAGACGGGAGGGTGTCACTTAAATAGGTTAGGAAATCCTGCGTTTTGCGGAGAAGGGATCGGGCGTTCCACACCATAAAGGAGAGGGCCATTACAGGAAGAGAGTACTCAGGATTGTGGAGACAGAGAGCCAGAGGCTGGTGATGATGTCCGGGAAAGACACTCCTTTCCGGTAGAGGTGGTAGCCATGCCAAATGAGGTCGAGGATGCTGGGGAGGAGCTCAGATACAGAGGAAGAAGTACTGTCAGTGGCTGTAGGCTTGGTGGAGTCCTGGGGTGGAGAGGAGGGTCGAGAAGGTGGAGGTGAGTTATAACACTGGCCTGGTGCTTGATGAGTGTGATGGTGGGGCGTCTCTGGGTGACGAGCATTTCTGGGAGGGTGGTGGACTTCGGCCTCAACTGTTACAGGCAGGAGCCCGGGCTCAGCATCAGGTATCGGGGTGGGTGGAGGAGGCTGTACACCTGAACGCCTACCTGGCTTTCTCCGATGGTGAGCAACATGGGTAGCAGGTGGTATAGGGATGTGAGGAGTGGGTATGGTGTCCTCTTCCTGGGCGACAGTAGCAGCTTCGTTGGGTGTGTCTTGTAGAGCGGCATACCTGTTCCCTGTGGCAACAGAGGTGAAGGAACACCCTGGCTCAACAATCTGAGCAGCCGAGCGGGTTGGGATGGTAGGAACAGGAGTGGCTGCTGTAGGAGTCTGTCGCTGTGGTCGAGGCAACTGGAGGGCCCTCAGCTGCTTGTTGATTTCATGTAGGGGTTTGCTTTCATTCGCCAGGCGGGTGTAGAGCTGCTGGGCTTGGAGGTTGTGGGGACAATGGAGTGACCGGGGCCCATGGGAACCCCGACACTGGAAACAATGGAAGGGCTTTTCACATACCTCACCCTTGTCGCCTTTCTGGAAGGGTGGGGGCCACTACAGCGGGCACAACGGACCGAGGACCTGCAGGTATTGATGGAGTGCCCTAACATAAGGCACCCTGGGCAGCGCAGGAGGGGGAGGAGAATGGAGCGTGGGTAGTACACCAGCTGGTCAATGGCTACCTTGCTGGGTGGGGAACCTCTCACCTTAAGTCTAAGCCACTTCCCAGTGGCGAAGCGTGGCAGGCTATGGGGTGGAAGCCAGGTGAGTTCCACCACCTCATTGCCCTCCAGGACACGGAAGCCGTTCCGGACCTCCTCAAGAGTGGTGTCATCCGCCAGGGGCCCCACCTTGGCGTTGTGGTAAGTACTGCTGTCCCGGTCTGCTCTACGGCAGGTAACAGGCCACTCACCTAGGGTGAAGGAGGACAGCTGGAGCATGGGGATCTTGGGGAGGTTGTGGGCCCATACCGCCACTACCAGGGACGAGCCATTGCCTAGGGATCGGGTCTCCCCCTCGAGGATGTATTTCCCGAAGCCGGAGTCGTGGAGGACACGGGAAACCTTGGCTGGGTTGGCGAAGAGACGCCCCTTCCGTACCTCGGAGCAGGAGCGAGGCCTTGACGTACTCGTCCGGGGCTTGGGGGTGATCCTGGGCAGTACAGCAACGGGACCTTTCCGGGCTGTCATCAGGGGGCGTGTCAGGCTGGCCCCGTTTGCCCGGAGAGATGGAGTCCCGCATGTCTACGTCCGCTTCCATCGCGGGAACTCTCCGTGTCAAGTCTTCTCCTGTGTTGTCTCAAGAGAGTAACCGTCTCACACCGGGACACAAGGGAAGGCAGAGCAGCTCAAGCAGCGGGCGAACCGGCGAGCCGTTGCCTTGTACAGGAGAGCGGGGAAGAGGTGTGGTTGGCGCGGTGTCCTGGGAGAGAGTCCATTTCCCTCCCTCTGGCGACCACTTGCATGGGATGAGCAGCTGGGAGAGCTGATATTTAAGTGATCAGTAATACAAATATTTACTGAAAATTTAAAACACTACATTACATTTTCGATTTGAAAACATATGTTTACATTTATCAGTTTCGTATACTACCACATATGTCATGTAGAAAGAGAAAATTGAATATTTCAGGGATCTCAAGTCGAAAGTAAGCGACGACGAGTCCCTCTAGGAGGGAATGAAAACACTACTATACTTGTCATCCACCACAATCTAATTTAATGACGCACTATTTTCAAGCTTTCCTCTCATACTTATCTATACTTGTTGGGCATTTAGGTCAGTCTGCCAGAACAGGGCGCTAGCTACACAACGCCCCGTTTTCCGCGATACGGGACCACTGCCTCTCTTGTAAGGTTCAACCCAATCTCCATTATTTTCGTATCCTCGCCACTTGTAATAGAAACAGTTTAAGAATATTGGAGTCCTTATATATTTCCCAACTAAGCCATCCCTCAATAATACTCTCTCAGCATATCCACTTAATATTGTGTAAATGTTTACCATTGTATTTTTCTTAGTATTTTAACTTTGTTCTTTTATACTTATATTTGTTTTATCGTTTTTTTAGACCACTGAAGATGACATGAAAAAAAAATGTTGAAACGTTTGGCCTATTAAAGATGTTGCTCATAGCTGCCTTTGTGAGTGGTATTCATTGCGCGGCTCGCGAGCGATGACTCAATTTACGCCTCTCGAAAAATAAATTAATAAATTAATAAAAACAAAAAAGCACACTTCCACTCATCACAGCATTAAGTAAGTTTGGTCTTTATTTTGCTCTTAATAACAAGATATATAGACTAATATTACCATGTCTAATTTATCTTATTTACTATATTGCACTAGCAGCCCAGTACTACTTAATCTAGTTGAGTTATGCTAGCTTGCACTAGCTGCGGCTCTCTCGATGAATGTGTTTAACCCAAGTGGCTCCCTTGCAAAAATTAGTGAAAAACACTGGTGTAAAGCAACGATCTTGAAGGTGTGAGTGCCTGGCAGTGATATACATGGAGAGAGAGAGAGAGAGAGAGAGCCTGACAGTGACAGTGCAATGTAAGAATGGCCTTTATTTCGCGTGTATACATATTGTTACGCCATCCCCCGCTTCCCACACCTCCATGACACTGGCGTAGCCTCAACCCTGCCGTAGGTAAAAAGGCGTCGGGGAGCAACCCACGGTGATGGCGAGAACGTGCTGCAGCGAGCCTTAAAAAGACCACCTTTGGTGTTCACAGCTCGGGTAATGGGGAAGGGAAGAAGGAATAGACACACCAAGGTCTTCTCAGAACACAGTGTTTATTGGCGTCACATTTGCCACGGAGTGGACAGTCACAAGGTGTGAAACAATTAACTTTCATGCAACAGCTGCTCCACACACTAAAGTCAGATTGCTGTGGTAGGTGGTGGACTAGTAGAGCGAGGGCTCAAGTATCCAATCCTGACTGACTCACCCAGTGCAACTACCTCACCACCTCACCTCCAAACACACATGCACACACACCGCGTATTGTAGTGGTTAGCACGCTCGACTCACAATCGAGAGGGCCGGGTTCGAGTCCCGGCGCGGCGAGGCAAATGGGTAAGCCTCTTAATGTGAAGGCCCTGTTCACCTAGCAGTAAATAGGTACGGGATATAACTCGAGGGGTTGTGGCCTCGCTTTCCCGGTGTGTGGAGTGCCTTGTGGTCTCAGTCCTACCCGAAGATCGGTCTATGAGCTCTGAGCTCGCTCCGTAAAGGGGAAGACTGGCTGGGTGACCAGCAGATGACCGTGGTGAATTAAACACACACACACACACACGCACGCACGCACACGAAACTGAACCGAGCAACCGAACCATTCCAACAACACACACGCACACGCACACGAACCTGGGGCGAGCTTCACTAACGCTCCCTGCTTTAGCATTACATATGAAGAAAAGGTAAGAAGTCCATAAGAACTTCCTTCAAACCGATTCACTATAGGTTTCTTAAGGTCGCCATCTTGGATACTTTCTTTTCAGCGGAGTTTTACTTCTCTGGCGGTAGTTTCCGCTAGATGGCATTAGTGCATGGTTGACATTTTTCCTTCAGACAATAGCAGCGCTTTTTTCTCGAGGAACATTAATCAATCAGCAGCTAGTAGAAACAAATAATGTGTCATATTCACATGATACAAGAGACAACAGTGTCAGTGAAGCCCAAAAATTCAGCCCATTGCCAACTGGGTTCATTGTTAACTCGTCTCACTTATACCAACTGGGACCACTATGTGTACCAACGCTGCCCGTTGTGTGTATCAACATTATTAATGATGGAAAGCACGATCTACAAGTTACAAAACATATATTTATTACTTCATTGATATTGATGAGTTTAAAAGATGGGAATCAGTCACTGCCAAATCTTATATATAAATACATGTGAAATAAAAGCCATTCTTGAATTGCACTGTCACTGTCAGGGCTTCCCTCTCTCTCTCTCTCTCTCTCTCTCTCTCTCTCTCTCTCTCTCTCTCTCTCTCTCTGTACGTCACTGCTAGGCACTTATACCTGCCAGATTATTGATTTACGCTGTAAACATTATCGCCAATAAGTCACCAAAAAAGTATTAGCACTATCATTGAGCATCTTTCCAAATTTACTGTACTAGTACATATATCTCAATCTCCTTCCCTCCTCATGCCACTGTCATATGATTATGTCTCTTACAATTAGCCTACACATTTCACTCTCCTTTCGTCTTCCTATTCAGGATAGATTCAAAAACTTTAGACAATCAAAAGATTAAAGCTATAGGACGGTAGTTTGAGGGATTAGAACGTTCACCCTTTTTTAGGAACAGGCTGAATGTAGGCAAACATCTAGCAAGAAGGAAAGGTAGAAGTCGAGACAGTTGAAAAAGTTTGGCCACGCAAGGTGCAAGCACGGAGGCATAGTCTTTGAGAACAATAGGAGGGACCCCATCAGGTCCATAAGCCTTCCGAGAGTTTAGGCCAGCGAGGGGATGGAAAACATCATTATGAAAAACATTGACTGAAAGCATGAAATATTCAGAGAGAGGAGGAGAGGGAGAAACAAGCCCAGAATCATTCAAGGTGGAGATTTAGTAAAGGTTTGAGAGAAGAGTTCAGCATTAGAGACAGATGAGATGGCCGTAGTGCAATCAGGATGAAATAAAGGAGGGAAATATGAAGAAGTAAAGTTATTAGAGATGTTTTTGGCCAGATGCCTGAAGTCTCGAGGGAAGTTAGAGTTTGAAAGATTTTGACGTTTTCTATTTATGAAGGGATGTTTGGCAAATTGAAGAACAGACTTGGCATGACTCCGGATAGAAATATAAAGTGCAGGAGATTAAGGAGATGGAAGGGCTCAAGTACCTTTTGTGGGCAATCTCTCTATCATGTATAGAGCGAAAATAGGTTATGTTAAACCAAGGTTTAGAAGGTTTAGGTTGAGAAAGAAAGTGAGGAATGTTCGTCTCCATGCCAGACACTATCAACCCTGTTAAGCGTTCAGCACACAGAAATGGGTCTCTGACATGGAAACAGTAATCATTCCAGGGAAAATCAGCATAATACCTCCTCAGGTCTTCCTAACTGGCAGAGACAAAACGCCAGAGACACCTCCGCTCTGGGGGATCCTGAGGAGAGATTGGAGTCATAGGACAAGATACATATATAAGACTGTGATCAGAGGAGCCCAACGGAGAAGATAAAGTAACAGCATAAGCAAAAGGATTAGATGTAAGGAAAAGATCAAGAATGTT
The DNA here is from genome assembly GCF_017591435.1 of Portunus trituberculatus. Classification (NCBI taxonomy): domain Eukaryota; kingdom Metazoa; phylum Arthropoda; class Malacostraca; order Decapoda; family Portunidae; genus Portunus; species Portunus trituberculatus. The sequence goes on from NC_059281.1 coordinate 1,297,292, forward strand.
GGGCGCATCTCCAAGAAGGTCAGGAGTACGAGAAGGTTGTTGCACCAGTTGCTCTAGGAGTCTAGGTTATTGAGGATAGCAAAGATGTAAGCTAGTTCTTCAGGATAGTCAGTGAAGGGAGAGGCAGCCGCGGCAGCAGAGCAGTGGCAAGAGATATGGCTGGGCCCAATACACCAGCTGCAGCATGGCTACCCTGGTGGATATAGAACCCCTTACCTTGAGGGAGAGCCACTTGCTTGTGACGTACCTGGGAAGGCAGTGTGGGGCAATCCAGGGCGCCTCAATTATGTTGCCACCTTCAAGAGGTCTGAGGTTCTCTTCATTGAGATTGGTGTCACTGTTGAATGGTTCCACCATGGCATAATTGTAGGTGTCTGTATCCTGGTTAACCCTTTGGCAGGTCACCTCCCAGTCCCCCAGACGGAAGTAAAGTCCCTGGAGGTGTGGTACGTTGGGGTTATTGTGCTCCCACACAGTCACAATCAGTGCTGAGCCGTTCCCCCGTGAAAGGTATCCCCCTCAAGGAGGTACTTACCAGGGGCAGATTTAGGAATTTGAGGACCCTAGGCAAAGGTAGGCATGGGCTTCCCACTCCCCCACACCTTTTATTCTAGGGATGTACCAATTGTGAAATTCTGTACTAATGTCGATGTTTAAAGGGGGATTCTTGATTTCTTTATACATCCATAGGGAGCCCCAAGACACACTTGATAGGATAATCATTCTTCTGGCATTTTAGCAAACGGATTTTAATCAAAAACATAAATAATGTGTGCAAATAATAAAACCGCTATCAATCATAAGTGTATGAGGAGTTCCATGGGACCTCCACAAACTTGGGGCCCTAGGTAACCACCAAGTATTGCCTAATGGTAAGTCTGTCATTGGTACTTCCTCAGGTTGGAAGCATGGAGAGCCTGGGAGACGTGGTAGCTAGCAGCAGGAAGGAAGCCCATGCCTCCTCTGGGTGATGGTGGTCGTTCTGGTCTGTGCGAGGCGTCTTTTGTCCTGCCCTGGGTGGTGAGGCAAGTGCTGGCTTGGTGGTAGTGGTGGGGAAGGTCGGAGAGGTGGAGCAATCCATGAAGTCACCTTCAACGGCAATGTCGACACCGGCCATGGTGGTAGTGGCGGACATCTTGGTCGTCATTATTTGGTGACCAAAGCCTCCAACAAAGCATTTGCCCACCTGGTGAAGGCTTAAGAGAAGTGGAACGCTGATATCGCTGATTGTTGTGATAAAAGAGGATTAGAGCCCACTCTGAAAAACGTCTTTCTTGCATGCCAGCGAGGTGAGTCTCGTCTTCCCCAAGTTGGTGGTGCGAAAAGATAAGGACGCTAGTGCCAAACGTGTGGCAGGTCATGCTACAACTCTACCTCCTGACCAACGCTTGAGACCTGCCTGTCCTATGTTTAGGGGATAGCTGGCATGACCTGACCTCCTCTCTTGTTGTATTTACTGCTATAACAATAAAGTTATCAATCAATCAATCAATCATGAATCAAAGTCTGATAATGAGATTATTTATTGCCAACCAACTCGTTTTGCATAGACGTTGTTGCAATCAGAGAGACCCAACGATGTTAGCTAATGGGACAGTGGCCATCCTGACGAGTTATTTTTACTCTAAGGACATACCATGTTCAAGCTATGGCTATGGCACGGCACAGGTATGGGACATGATGATGAATGCACTGCAGCACCCTCGTGCTATTTCCATTTCGGCTGCAGATTTTTTTTTTTGTTTCTCAAGAAGAAAGCCAAACAAAAATAACTGTACACTTTTCTTGTTGTTACGGCCCGCCCGTAACATACTCCACTACCATCACCTCCTCCGCTTGTTACCTCGTTCGCCACCTCTCCGCCTCCCCTTCCACGTCACCGTCTCGTGAACCTTCCACGCCACCGTCTCATGAACCCTCCACGTCACCGTCTCATGAAGCCCCGCTACTGTCCCGAAGTTGGATTCACGCGGCCCCATTCGACTCCAGCAGAAGTGTTAAAGCAAGCTCGGCTTTCTGGAAAGTCAAGTCGAGGTCCAGGCCTCAACCAGTGAACACAACTCCTCTTGGGATTACCGTGGGATCAACCATCACCCAGCACTTCACCACTGCGACACCGCATAAGTATCACTTCCCCTCGTCCCGTGTTTTTCCACATTGGCTCCATATAGGATTAGGATTATTGTTAGGTATTAAGTTGGGTTCTTTATTGTTGTATTTATTTATGTGTTATATGTATATGTGTATGTCATTTTCCTGTGTTTCATGTTATATATGTGTTTCATGTTATATATGTGTTTCATGTTTCATGTTATATCTATGTGTGTCAGTTTCATTATGGGTTATTAAAATAGCTTTTTAAAGTGCCCCCTTTGGATTTCCTCACCAGTTGAACCTGCAGTGTTTTTTTTTTATTGTTATTGTTCACCAGCTCCCCGATGCCAATCTTACCCGTTTAACCGGTGAACGTAACAATTGGCGACCGTGACAGGACCCTTATAACCCTTGTTCAGTGTTCCATTTTTCCAGTGACTTTTTTTTTCTGTGATTACATTATTTTTTCTTGTGTTTCTGTGGTGTTGTGACTTCGATGTGTTTTTTTTCTGTGACTTATTCTGCGTGTGGTTTAAATTTACCTTTGTGCGATCAAGTGGCTCCTTTTGGGTTAAAAGTGCTTCATGACTTTCATTGGTATCGCATAGCAGTGGTAGAGCAGGAAACCAGGTAGAAAGGCGTGTTCACCGATAGCACTTATCTCTATTTTTGCACATAGGCAGGTGTGTAATAAGTGTTATCCAAGTGTTGGGATCATCATATGTTCATGCGAACCCTCAATCCCCTCACTTCGCGGATCATTTTTCTCGCTAGTTAGAATCGGCCATTTTAACTAGTCTCTCAGACTAATCCGCCTCTTTATCAATAACAAGTCTCAGTACAATTCGCTCCTCACTCTCAAGTCTCGTAACTAGAGTAATCCGGATCCCTCTTAATGCCGTAATTCTCTAGTTTAACCCCCTCATTAGTGATTGTACTCATAAGTGTTTACTTAAGTATAATCTAGGTAATTTCCAAAGTTGCCTTTATTATCACTCTGCCAAGTTCCTCACTTAAGTAATTCGCTTATCATTTTTTTTGTTGTTGTTTAATATATATCTAATATGGCTTCCACTCAGTTTAACGTTGAAGATTTTTGTGCTGACCCTTCTCTAGAACAACTTAGAGGTGCTAATATAAAGAAGGACCAGTGGAAGACCATTGCTAAACATTTTGATGTTCCCATCACGTCTCAGATGACTAAAGAGGTCATTAAGAATGTAGTTGTTGAACATCTAGTGCAAGAAGGTCAGTTGCTAGGAAATGCCATAGAAGAGTTAACTCCCATGTCAGCCTCTACGAGGACTATAATACACAGTCCCCAGGAAGAACAGGATAAGAGTAGGATAAGTCAGTGGGAAATTGAGAAGCTTAAACTAGAATACCGGATGCATGAAAAACAAATGCAACTACAGGCAGAAAAAGAAGCGAAAGAAATGCAACTACAGGCAGAAAAAGAAGCGAAAGAGATGCAACTACAGGCAGAAAGAGAAGCGAGAGAACTACAGGAAAAAAGAAGAGAGAGAATTTCAGTTACAACTTAAAAGGCAGGAGAAAGAGTTAGAAATTCAGGAGTTAGCCCTACGAAATGACGCTAAGTTTAGAGGGGAAGAAATAGATATAAAGAAAAAGTTAGCAAGCTTTAATCCTGCTACAGCTGCTCCGCTAGTTCCCCCTTTTGATGAATCTGATGTTGACGGGTCATTTCGCGCTTTTGAGAGCATTGCTAATAGGAATAAATGGCCCAAGGATCAGTGGGTGTCTCTCCTTGTCCCTAAGCTAGTAGGAAAACCTTATAGGGTATACAACGGCCTTAGTGATGAGGTAGAATATGAAGAGATCAAAGGTAACATTCTAGACGCTTACTCTATCACTTCTGATGGATACAGACAACAGTTCCGAAAGTATGTAAAACCAGACTCTCACACCTATGTTGAATTCGCTAGTGAGAAACTAAGACAATTTAAGAAATGGTTAGCCGCCCTTAACATTACCACCTTTTCGGAGTTGCTCAATCTAATGGTCCTGGAAGAATGGAAGAACAAGTTACCCTTTAATATTCTGAGGCATGTGGAAGAACGGGGAGAGAGTGATCTTATGTCTGCCGCTAAAGTGGCTGATGCATTTGCTTTGTTGATGGGATCCCTGGGTAGTAGAGGTCGTGGTTCACTATCTAATGTTACGCCTCCTTTGGGGAAGGTTTTGGGGGTGCGGGTGGTAAGCCGACCGGATTCTTACATACTGTAAGAAACCAGGACACACGATCCAGAAATGTAGACACCCAAATTGCAAGGCCTCTCAACGTCAACTTTCTTTTGTGGCCCCTAAACCTAACACATTTGAGAACAAGAAACCAGTGGCCCTAGCTAACCCTGTCAACTCTCCTCTAGAACTTTATGACTCGTACATGTATCAAGGTAAAGTGTCCCTGACTGATGGTAAAGACAAGGCAATAAATGTCAAGGTTCTGCGTGATACAGGTGCTGCCCAATCCATCTTAAGGGAAGATGTCATCCCTAACATCAAACAGGCTTTCACTGGGGAGAAGGTGATCCTTACAGGTCTCGAATCACAGCTCTCCTATCCCTTTGCTAACATTAGCTTACAGTGCCCTTTCATTTCAGGAGAGGTTGAGGTAGCCATTAAACCTGGTGAACTGCCAGTACCGGGGGTACATCTCGTACTGGGTAACGATCTTGCGGGTAACTTGGCTGTTCCAAACTTAATTGTTCTTGATTCTCCCTTAACAGAAAGTCCCACTAAGACCCTGGACGAAACATCCCCTCACTTCTTCCCAGTGTGTGCAGTCACCAGGTCTCAGTCCAAGTCCCCTGCCCTTTCACCACCTCCTCCACCAATGATTGCCTCTACTGACAACTTGTACAATAACATCATTTCAAAGGAGAATTTGATTAATGCTCAGGAACAGGATCTCACTTTGGCTAAGATCAGACATGTTGCCAGTGAGACAAAGGATATGTCTAAATTGCCTTGTTTTTATTATCAGGAAGGAGTCCTGATGCGTGCCTACAGACCTCCTGAACTGAAACAACTAGACACCTGGTCAGAAACACATCAAGTTGTCATCCCCTTGTCTGTAAGACCAGCCATTATAGAACTAGCTCATGATGGATTGTCAGGTCATCTAGGCATCCAAAAAACCTACAAGAAGGCTCTTCAACATTTTTTTTTGGCCAGGAATGAAAAAGGATGTGTCACACTATGTAAAACATGTCACATATGTCAAATTGTGGGTAAGCCTAACGAACGCCTTGTGCCAGCTCCTCTGACGCCTATTCCAGTTCAGACGGAGCCCTTTGGAAAGATCATTCTGGACTGTATAGGGCCCTTACCCAAAACCAAACGAGGGAATCAGTATTTGTTAACCCCCATGGATCCCACTACCAGGTACCCTGAAGCATTCCCTCTTAAGAACATCACATCAAAGACCATTGTAAAACATCTAATACACTTTTTCACCTCGGTAGGAATTCCAAAACAAATTCAGTCTGACAAGGGTAGCAATTTCACTAGCAATTTTTTCTCAACACTTAGTGAATGAGCTAAATATCGACCATGTAACCTCCTCGGCTTACCACCCCCAATACCAAGGCTGTCTGGAGCTGTTTCACCAAATATTAAAATCCATGATGAAGAAGTATTGCTTGGAGCATCAAGGAGACTGGGATGAAAGTATCTCTTTCCTTCTCTTCGCTTTAAGAGAATCTCCTCAAGATTCTTTAGGTTACTCCCCTTTTGAATTACTCTATGGTAGACAGATCAGGGGGCCTCTCAAAATATCAAAGGATCAATGGTTTACTCAAAATACTCCTTCAAGCCCCAGTGTGTCTGACTACATCAGTAACCTTAAGAATAAAATCAGTGAAGTCAGATCTTTTGCTAAATCAAACTTCCTCAAATCTCAAACTAAAATGCAACAGAATTCTCTTCCCAAATCTGTCATGAGAAGTTTCAAACCAGGAGACAAGGTTTTACTTTTTCTCCCCACTCCAGGCAATGCTCTTCACAGTAAGTTCATGGGACCTTATGTTGTGGCTCAAAACTAAGTCCATTAAATTATGTGGTCCACACTCCTGACCGTCGTAAGGATTCCCAACTAGTTCATATCAACCTAATGAAACCTTACCACTCCAGAGAACCAGAGGACGACTTGTCTCGCACTGTACCTGTATGTCTGGTAGGGAAGGAGTCTGGTCCTGTGCCCCCGAGGAAGAGTCCGACATCGAATTCCTCTTCTCATCACCTAAAGGACGCCCCTCAAACAGCCAAATCATGTCCAACCTTGATGAGGTTTTTCTTTCCTTAACATCTTCACAACAGTCTGATCTTAAAAAGTTATTGCTAGACATTTCAGAAATCACAGGTGACCTTCCAGGACTTTGTACTACTATTCAACATGACATAACATTAATATCTAATGACATCAAGCCTATAAGACAACCAGCCTATCGCATTTCACCCATTAAAAGAGACTTGATGAAAAAAGAGGTAGACTATCTGCTCTGTCATCACCTTGCAGAACCTAGTATATCCCCCTGAGCTTCTGCCTGCCTGTTAACATCTAAGCCAGATGGTAGTAGTCGATTTTGCACCAACTACAGGAAATCAAATAAAGTGACGGTGCCAGACTCCTACCCATTGCCCTTGATAGAGGACCTTATAGATAGCATAGGAGTAGCCAAATTTGTAACCACCATAGACTTACTTAAAGGTTACTACCAGATTCCCCTCTTGGACGAGGCCCGAATAATATCCGCCTTCATCACCCCCTTCGGACTATACCAATACACAGTGATGCCCTTCGGCTTGTCTAATGCTCCTGCCACCTACCAGAGGGCTATAAATTACATCACCCAGGACTTAGAGGGAACATCTGCTTATCTGGACGACCTGGTGGTGACTTCGGACGACTGGGTGACACATCTGACCCGTCTTCGGAGGGTGATGGGTTGGTTGCAGGAAGCCGGGCTTACAATCAACCTGGCTAAGTCCACCTTCGGGAAGTCTACGGTGGTCTACCTGGGACATGTGGTGGGAAACGGCAAGGTTCGCCCCAAGAGAGCCAACGTGGAGGCCATCCTTGGCTTCCCTGTCCCTACCACCAGGAAAGCTCTCATGAGGTTCTTGGGGATGGCTGGTTTCTACAGACGATTCTGTAGGAACTTCTCCACCCTGGCCGCCCCCCTGACGGACCTTATCAGCACTTCCGTCCCCTTCCACTGGACCCCGACCTGTGACCAAGCCTTCCAACATCTCAAGGCGTTCCTCTCCTCGGAGCCAGTGGTCTGGACGCCAGATCACTCCCGCCCCTTCCATCTACAAGTGGACGCAAGTGGAGTTGGAGTGGGTGCTGTCCTTCTTCAAGCAGACCCCACAAGCGGCATCCTCCATCCCATCGCCTATCACTCCACCAAGCTGAAGAAACATCAACTCAACTACTCCACCATCGAGAAGGAGGCTCTGGCACTCGTCCTGGCGCTCCAACGTTTTGAGTGCTACCTTCATCCTGGTCCTCAAACTACGAAGGTCTTCACCGATCACAATCCTCTGGCCTTCCTTCACGCCATGAAGAACCGAAACCAACGCATTCTTAGCTGGGCCTTGTTAACTCAACCCTTCAACTTGGAAGTCCACCATATCAAGGTGGACAACATCATCGCCGACGCCTTATCAAGATCTCCCGTCTCACCTCCTTCATGAGCCATTACGGAGGTCTTAGGGGGGAGGAAATGTTACGGCCCATCCGTAAAATACTCCACTACCATCACCTCCTCCGCTTGTTACCTCGTTCGCCACCTCTCCGCCTCCCCTTCCACGTCACCGTCTCGTGAACCTTCCACGCCACCATCTCATGAACCCTCCACGTCACTATCTCATGAAGTCCCGCTACTGTCCCGAAGTTGGATTCACGCGGCCCCATTCGACTCCAGCGGAAGTGTTAAAGCAAGCTCGGCTTTCTGGAAAGTCAAGTCGAGGTCCAGGCCTCAACCAGTGAACACAACACCTCTTGGGACTACTGTGGGATCAACCATCACCCAGCACTTCACCACTGCGACACCGCATAAGTATCACTTCCCCTCGTCCCGTGTTTTCCACATTGCCTCCATATAGGATTAGGATTATTGTTAGGTATTAAGTTGGGTTCTTTATTGTTGTATTTATTTATGTGTTATATGTATATGTGTATGTCATTTTCCTGTGTTTCATGTTATATATGTGTTTCATGTTTCATGTTATATCTATGTGTGTCAGTTTCATTATGGGTTATTAAAATAGCTTTTTAAAGTGCCCCCTTTGGATTTCCTCACCAATTGAACCTGCAGTGTTTTTTTTATTCTTATTGTTCACCGGCTCCCTGATGCCAATCTTACCCGTTTAACCGGTGAACGTAGCATTGTGAAGCATAAACCTCTGCAAAGGTGAGGTGAAATGTGTGTTGAGGTTTTGTGCTGTATTAAAGTTTTAAGAAAATGAAAGAGTTTGATACACCAGGCGACTATGTATTTTGCTCTATATAATGATGTTGGTCATATAAACTCAAATAATTATAAATACCATAGCAAAATAACAACAGAAAATATTGAAAGGAATTAAAGCATGGTAAATCAATAGATATATTGTAATACATATAGTGTTTAGAGATTAATTCTCTGTAACGCAAGACGAT